>NW_027512033.1:0-18441 GCF_048772815.1 Callospermophilus lateralis | reverse complement strand
AACGCTTGAACCTAGAAGAGTGAAAGTTGGGCAGCCAAGTGGGATTAGTGAACTGATCATTACCACCAAGTATCATCAAGTTTTGGTGAAAAAATGTTAGCTGAGATTTCAGCAAACTTGTAGTTTTTTGGAATCTTGGCAACCCCTTTCAAACGAAAGTGTTTTTCGCCAGTCTCTGCATGGGGTACTTCAAGAGGAAACAAACCATAGAGATAGAACTTAGAACTACTTCATTTGGTCAAGTTTCAAGGAGCTAGCACAAACAGTGTTTGATTTAGAATTCCAAACACAGCTATCTATGTAGCAGAAAACAGAGTGAAACCTAAAAATTCAAAGTGTTACTGGAAACGAACGCTTGAACCTAGAAGAGTGAAAGTTGGGCAGCCAAGTGAGATTAGTGAA
The DNA here is from genome assembly GCF_048772815.1 of Callospermophilus lateralis. Taxonomy (NCBI): domain Eukaryota; kingdom Metazoa; phylum Chordata; class Mammalia; order Rodentia; family Sciuridae; genus Callospermophilus; species Callospermophilus lateralis. Next base: position 18,039 of record NW_027512033.1, on the reverse strand, counting down.
CTGATCATTACCACCAAGTATCATCAAGATTTGGTGAAAAAATGTTTGCTGAGATTTCAGCAAACTAGTAGTTTTTTGGAAGCTTGGCAACCCCTTTCAAACGAAAGTGTTTTGCGCCAGTCTCTGCATGGGGTACTTCAAGAGGAAACAAACCATAGAGATAGAACTTAGAACTATTTCATTTTGTCAAGTTTCACGCAGCTAGCACAAACCGTGTTAGACTCAGAGTTTCAAACACATCTATCTATATAGCAGAAAACAGAGTGAAACCTAAAAATTCAAAGTGTTACTGGAAACGAACGCTTGAACCTAGAAGAGTGAAAGTTGGGCAGCCAAGTGGGATTAGTGAACTGATCATTACCACCAAGTATCATCAAGTTTTGGTGAAAAAATGTTTGCTGAGATTTCAGCAAACTAGTAGTTTTTTGGACGCTTGGCAACCACTTTCAAACGAAAGTGTTTTTCGCCAGTGTCTGCATGGGGTACTTCAAGAGGAAACAAACCATAGAGATAGAACTTAGAACTACTTCATTTGGTCAAGTTTCAAGGAGCTAGCACAAACCGTGTTTCATTTAGAATTCCAAACACATCTATCTATATAGCAGAAAACAGAGTGAAACCTAAAAATTCAAAGTGTTACTGGAAACGAACGCTTGAACCTAGAAGAGTGAAAGTTGGGCAGTCAAGTGGGATTAGTGAACTGATCATTACCACTAAGTATCATCAAGTTTTGGTGAAAAAATGTTTGCTGAGATTTCAGCAAACTAGTAGTTTTTTGGAAGCTTGGCAACCCCTTTCAAACGAAAGTGTTTTTCGCCAGTCTCTGCATGGGGTACTTCAAGAGGAAACAAACCATAGAGATAGAACTTAGAACTACTTCATTTGGTCAAGTTTCAAGGAGCTAGCACAAACAGTGTTTGATTTAGAATTCCAAACACAGCTATCTATGTAGCAGAAAACAGAGTGAAACCTAAAAATTCAAAGTGTTACTGGAAACGAACGCTTGAACCTAGAAGAGTGAAAGTTGGGCAGCCAAGTGGGATTAGTGAACTGATCATTACCACCAAGTATCATCAAGTTTTGGTGAAAAAATGTTTGCTGAGATTTCAGCAAACTAGTAGTTTTTTGGACGCTTGGCAACCCCTTTCAAACGAAAGTGTTTTGCGCCAGTCTCTGCATGGGGTACTTCAAGAGGAAACAAACCATAGAGATAGAACTTAGAACTACTTCATTTGGTCAAGTTTCAAGGAGCTAGCACAAACCGTGTTTGATTCAGAGTTTCAAACACATCTATCTATATAGCAGAAAACAGAGTGAAACCTAAAAATTCAAAGTGTTACTGGAAACGAACGCTTGAACCTAGAAGAGTGAAAGTTGGGCAGCCAAGTGAGATTAGTGAACTGATCATTACCACCAAGTATCATCAAGATTTGGTGAAAAAATGTTTGCTGAGATTTCAGCAAACTAGTAGTTTTTTGGAAGCTTGGCAACCCCTTTCAAACGAAAGTGTTTTGCGCCAGTCTCTGCATGGGGTACTTCAAGAGGAAACAAACCATAGAGATAGAACTTAGAACTACTTCATTTGGTCAAGTTTCAAGGAGCTAGCACAAACCGTGTTTGATTTAGAATTCCAAACACATCTATCTATATAGCAGAAAACAGAGTGAAACCTAAAAATTCAAAGTGTTACTGGAAACGAACGCTTGAACCTAGAAGAGTGAAAGTTGGGCAGTCAAGTGGGATTAGTGAACTGATCATTACCACCAAGTATCATCAAGTTTTGGTGAAAAAATGTTTGCTGAGATTTCAGCAAACTAGTAGTTTTTTGGAAGCTTGGCAACCCCTTTCAAACGAAAGTGTTTTTCGCCAGTCTCTGCATGGGGTACTTCAAGAGGAAACAAACCATAGAGATAGAACTTAGAACTACTTCATTTGGTCAAGTTTCAAGGAGCTAGCACAAACCGTGTTTGATTTAGAATTCCAAACACATCTATCTATATAGCAGAAAACAGAGTGAAACCTAAAAATTCAAAATGTTACTGGAAACGAACGCTTGAACCTAGAAGAGTGAAAGTTGGGCAGCCAAGTGGGATTAGTGAACTGATCATTACCACCAAGTATCATCAAGTTTTGGTGAAAAAATGTTTGCTGAGATTTCAGCAAACTAGTAGTTTTTTGGACGCTTGGCAACCCCTTTCAAACGAAAGTGTTTTTCGCCAGTCTCTGCATGGGGTACTTCAAGAGGAAACAAACCATAGAGATAGAACTTAGAACTACTTCATTTGGTCAAGTTTCAAGGAGCTAGCACAAACCGTGTTTGATTTAGAATTCCAAACACATCTATCTATATAGCAAAAAACAGAGTGAAACCTAAAAATTCAAAGTGTTACTGGAAACGAACGCTTGAACCTAGAAGAGTGAAAGTTGGGCAGCCAAGTGGGATTAGTGAACTGATCATTACCACCAAGTATCATCAAGTTTTGGTGAAAAAATGTTTGCTGAGATTTCAGCAAACTAGTAGTTTTTTGGAAGCTTGGCAACCCCTTTCAAACGAAAGTGTTTTTCGCCAGTCTCTGCATGGGGTACTTCAAGAGGAAACAAACCATAGAGATAGAACTTAGAACTACTTCATTTGGTCAAGTTTCAAGGAGCTAGCACAAACCGTGTTTGATTCAGAGTTTCGAACACATCTATCTATATAGCAGAAAACAGAGTGAAACCTAAAAATTCAAAGTGTTACTGGAAACGAACGCTTGAACCTAGAAGAGTGAAAGTTGGGCAGCCAAGTGGGATTAGTGAACTGATCATTACCACCAAGTATCATCAAGTTTTGGTGAAAAAATGTTTGCTGAGATTTCAGCAAACTGGTAGTTTTTTGGAATCTTGGCAACCCCTTTCAAACGAAAGTGTTTTTCGCCAGTCTCTGCATGGGGTACTTCAAGAGGAAACAAACCATAGAGATAGAACTTAGAACTACTTCATTTGGTCAAGTTTCAAGGAGCTAGCACAAACAGTGTTTGATTTAGAATTCCAAACACAGCTATCTATGTAGCAGAAAACAGAGTGAAACCTAAAAATTCAAAGTGTTACTGGAAACGAACGCTTGAACCTAGAAGAGTGAAAGTTGGGCAGCCAAGTGAGATTAGTGAACTGATCATTACCACCAAGTATCATCAAGATTTGGTGAAAAAATGTTTGCTGAGATTTCAGCAAACTAGTAGTTTTTTGGAAGCTTGGCAACCCCTTTCAAACGAAAGTGTTTTTCGCCAGTCTCTGCATGGGGTACTTCAAGAGGAAACAAACCATAGAGATAGAACTTAGAACTATTTCATTTTGTCAAGTTTCACGCAGCTAGCACAAACCGTGTTTGACTCAGAGTTTCAAACACATCTATCTATATAGCAGAAAACAGAGTGAAACCTAAAAATTCAAAGTGTTACTGGAAATGAACGCTTGAACCTAGAAGAGTGAAAGTTGGGCAGCCAAGTGGGATTAGTGAACTGATCATTACCACCAAGTATCATCAAGTTTTGGTGAAAAAATGTTTGCTGAGATTTCAGCAAACTAGTAGTTTTTTGGACGCTTGGCAACCCCTTTCAAACGAAAGTGTTTTTCGCCAGTGTCTGCATGGGGTACTTCAAGAGGAAACAAACCATAGAGATAGAACTTAGAACTACTTCATTTGGTCAAGTTTCAAGGAGCTAGCACAACCCGTGTTTGATTTAGAATTCCAAACACATCTATCTATATAGCAGAAAACAGAGTGAAACCTAAAAATTCAAAATGTTACTGGAAACGAACGCTTGAACCTAGAAGAGTGAAAGTTGGGCAGCCAAGTGGGATTAGTGAACTGATCATTACCACCAAGTATCATCAAGTTTTGGTGAAAAAATGTTTGCTGAGATTTCAGCAAACTAGTAGTTTTTTGGAAGCTTGGCAACCCCTTTCAAACGAAAGTGTTTTTCGCCAGTCTCTGCATGGGGTACTTCAAGAGGAAACAAACCATAGAGATAGAACTTAGAACTACTTCATTTGGTCAAGTTTCAAGGAGCTAGCACAAACCGTGTTTGATTTAGAATTCCAAACACATCTATCTATATAGCAGAAAACAGAGTGAAACCTAAAAATTCAAAGTGTTACTGGAAACGAACGCTTGAACCTAGAAGAGTGAAAGTTGGACAGTCAAGTGGGATTAGTGAACTGATCATTACCACCAAGTATCATCAAGTTTTGGTGAAAAAATGTTTGCTGAGATTTCAGCAAACTAGTAGTTTTTTGGAAGCTTGGCAACCCCTTTCAAACGAAAGTGTTTTTCGCCAGTCTCTGCATGGGGTACTTCAAGAGGAAACAAACCATAGAGATAGAACTTAGAACTACTTCATTTGGTCAAGTTTCAAGGAGCTAGCACAAACAGTGTTTGATTCAGTATTCCAAACACAGCTATCTATGTAGCAGAAAACAGAGTGAAACCTAAAAATTCAAAGTGTTACTGGAAACGAACGCTTGAACCTAGAAGAGTGAAAGTTGGGCAGCCAAGTGAGATTAGTGAACTGATCATTACCACCAAGTATCATCAAGATTTGGTGAAAAAATGTTTGCTGAGATTTCAGCAAACTAGTAGTTTTTGGAAGCTTGGCAACCCCTTTCAAACGAAAGTGTTTTGCGCCAGTCTCTGCATGGGGTACTTCAAGAGGAAACAAACCATAGAGATAGAACTTAGAACTACTTCATTTGGTCAAGTTTCAAGGAGCTAGCACAAACCCGTGTTTGATTTAGAATTCCAAACACATCTATCTATATAGCAGAAAACAGAGTGAAACCTAAAAATTCAAAGTGTTACTGGAAACGAACGCTTGAACCTAGAAGAGTGAAAGTTGGGCAGTCAAGTGGGATTAGTGAACTGATCATTACCACCAAGTATCATCAAGTTTTGGTGAAAAAATGTTTGCTGAGATTTCAGCAAACTAGTAGTTTTTTGGACGCTTGGCAACCCCTTTCAAACGAAAGTGTTTTTCGCCAGTCTCTGCATGGGGTACTTCAAGAGGAAACAAACCATAGAGATAGAACTTAGAACTACTTCATTTGGTCAAGTTTCAAGGAGCTAGCACAAACCGTGTTTGATTTAGAATTCCAAACACATCTATCTATATAGCAGAAAACAGAGTGAAACCTAAAATTCAAAATGTTACTGGAAACGAACGCTTGAACCTAGAAGAGTGAAAGTTGGGCAGCCAAGTGGGATTAGTGAACTGATCATTACCACCAAGTATCATCAAGTTTTGGTGAAAAAATGTTTGCTGAGATTTCAGCAAACTAGTAGTTTTTTGGACGCTTGGCAACCCCTTTCAAACGAAAGTGTTTTTCGCCAGTCTCTGCATGGGGTACTTCAAGAGGAAACAAACGATAGAGATAGAACTTAGAACTACTTCATTTGGTCAAGTTTCAAGGAGCTAGCACAAACCGTGTTTGATTTAGAATTCCAAACACATCTATCTATATAGCAGAAAACAGAGTGAAACCTAAAAATTCAAAGTGTTACTGGAAACGAACACTTGAACCTAGAAGAGTGAAAGTTGGGCAGCCAAGTGGGATTAGTGAACTGATCATTACCACCAAGTATCATCAAGTTTTGGTGAAAAAATGTTTGCTGAGATTTCAGCATACTACTAGTTTTTTGGAAGCTTGGCAACCCCTTTCAAACGAAAGTGTTTTGCGCCAGTCTCTGCATGGGGTACTTCAAGAGGAAACAAACCATAGAGATAGAACTTAGAACTACTTCATTTTGTCAAGTTTCACGCAGCTAGCACAAACCGTGTTTGATTCAGAGTTTCGAACACATCTATCTATATAGCAGAAAACAGAGTGAAACCTAAAAATTCAAAGTGTTACTGGAAACGAACGCTTGAACCTAGAAGAGTGAAAGTTGGGCAGCCAAGTGGGATTAGTGAACTGATCATTACCACCAAGTATCATCAAGTTTTGGTGAAAAAATGTTTGCTGAGATTTCAGCAAACTAGTAGTTTTTGGAATCTTGGCAAACCCTTTCAAACGAAAGTGTTTTTCGCCAGTCTCTGCATGGGGTACTTCAAGAGGAAACAAACCATAGAGATAGAACTTAGAACTACTTCATTTGGTCAAGTTTCAAGGAGCTAGCACAAACAGTGTTTGATTTAGAATTCCAAACACAGCTATCTATGTAGCAGAAAACAGAGTGAAACCTAAAAATTCAAAGTGTTACTGGAAACGAACGCTTGAACCTAGAAGAGTGAAAGTTGGGCAGCCAAGTGAGATTAGTGAACTGATCATTACCACCAAGTATCATCAAGATTTGGTGAAAAAATGTTTGCTGAGATTTCAGCAAACTAGTAGTTTTTTGGAAGCTTGGCAACCCCTTTCAAACGAAAGTGTTTTTCGCCAGTCTCTGCATGGGGTACTTCAAGAGGAAACAAACCATAGAGATAGAACTTAGAACTACTTCATTTGGTCAAGTTTCAAGGAGCTAGCACAAACCGTGTTTGATTTAGAATTCCAAACACATCTATCTATATAGCAGAAAACAGAGTGAAACCTAAAAATTCAAAGTGTTACTGGAAACGAACACTTGAACCTAGAAGAGTGAAAGTTGGGCAGCCAAGTGGGATTAGTGAACTGATCTTTGCCACCAAGTATCATCAAGTTTTGGTGAAAAAATGTTTGCTGAGATTTCAGCATACTACTAGTTTTTTGGAAGCTTGGCAACCCCTTTCAAACGAAAGTGTTTTTCGCCAGTCTCTGCATGGGGTACTTCAAGAGGAAACAAACCATAGAGATAGAACTTAGAACTACTTCATTTTGTCAAGTTTCACGCAGCTAGCACAAACCGTGTTTGATTCAGAGTTTCGAACACATCTATCTATATAGCAGAAAACAGAGTGAAACCTAAAAATTCAAAGTGTTACTGGAAACGAACGCTTGAACCTAGAAGAGTGAAAGTTGGGCAGCCAAGTGGGATTAGTGAACTGATCATTACCACCAAGTATCATCAAGTTTTGGTGAAAAAATGTTTGCTGAGATTTCAGCAAACTAGTAGTTTTTTGGAAGCTTGGCAACCCTTTCAAACGAAAGTGTTTTTCGCCAGTCTCTGCATGGGGTACTTCAAGAGGAAACAAACCATAGAGATAGAACTTAGAACTACTTCATTTTGTCAAGTTTCAAGGAGCTAGCACAAACCGTGTTTGATTCAGAGTTTCAAACACATCTATCTATATAGCAGAAAACAGAGTGAAACCTAAAAATTCAAAGTGTTACTGGAAACGAACGCTTGATCCTAGAAGAGAGAAAGTTGGGCAGCCAAGTGGGATTAGTGAACTGATCATTACCACCAAGTATCATCAAGTTTTGGTGAAAAAAATGTTTGCTGAGATTTCAGCAAACTAGTAGTTTTTTGGAATCTTGGCAACCCCTTTCAAACGAAAGTGTTTTTCGCCAGTCTCTGCATGGGGTACTTCAAGAGGAAACAAACCATAGAGATAGAACTTAGAACTACTTCATTTGGTCAAGTTTCAAGGAGCTAGCACAAACAGTGTTTGATTTAGAATTCCAAACACAGCTATCTATGTAGCAGAAAACAGAGTGAAACCTAAAAATTCAAAGTGTTACTGGAAACGAACGCTTGAACCTAGAAGAGTGAAAGTTGGGCAGCCAAGTGAGATTAGTGAACTGATCATTACCACCAAGTATCATCAAGATTTGGTGAAAAAATGTTTGCTGAGATTTCAGCAAACTAGTAGTTTTTTGGAAGCTTGGCAACCCCTTTCAAACGAAAGTGTTTTGCGCCAGTCTCTGCATGGGGTACTTCAAGAGGAAACAAACCATAGAGATAGAACTTAGAACTACTTCATTTTGTCAAGTTTCACGCAGCTAGCACAAACCGTGTTTGATTCAGAGTTTCGAACACATCTATCTATATAGCAGAAAACAGAGTGAAACCTAAAAATTCAAAGTGTTACTGGAAACGAACGCTTGAACCTAGAAGAGTGAAAGTTGGGCAGCCAAGTGGGATTAGTGAACTGATCATTACCACCTAGTATCATCAAGTTTTGGTGAAAAAATGTTTGCTGAGATTTCAGCAAACTACTAGTTTTTTGGACGCTTGGCAACCCCTTTCAAACGAAAGTGTTTTTCGCCAGTCTCTGCATGGGGTACTTCAAGAGGAAACAAACCATAGAGATAGAACTTAGAACTACTTCATTTGGTCAAGTTTCAAGGAGCTAGCACATACCGTGTTTGATTTAGAATTCCAAACACATCTATCTATATAGCAGAAAACAGAGTGAAACCTAAAAATTCAAAATGTTACTGGAAACGAACGCTTGAACCTAGAAGAGTGAAAGTTGGGCAGCCAAGTGGGATTAGTGAACTGATCATTACCACCAAGTATCATCAAGTTTTGGTGAAAAAATGTTTGCTGAGATTTCAGCAAACTAGTAGTTTTTGGACGCTTGGCAACCCCTTTCAAACGAAAGTGTTTTTCGCCAGTCTCTGCATGGGGTACTTCAAGAGGAAACAAACCATAGAGATAGAACTTAGAACTACTTCATTTGGTCAAGTTTCAAGGAGCTAGCACAAACCGTGTTTGATTCAGAGTTTCAAACACATCTATCTATATAGCAGAAAACAGAGTGAAACCTAAAAATTCAAAGTGTTACTGGAAACGAACGCTTGAACCTAGAAGAGTGAAAGTTGGGCAGCCAAGTGAGATTAGTGAACTGATCATTACCACCAAGTATCATCAAGATTTGGTGAAAAAATGTTTGCTGAGATTTCAGCAAACTAGTAGTTTTTTGGAAGCTTGGCAACCCCTTTCAAACGAAAGTGTTTTGCGCCAGTCTCTGCATGGGGTACTTCAAGAGGAAACAAACCATAGAGATAGAACTTAGAACTACTTCATTTTGTCAAGTTTCACGCAGCTAGCACAAACCGTGTTTGATTCAGAGTTTCGAACACATCTATCTATATAGCAGAAAACAGAGTGAAACCTAAAAATTCAAAGTGTTACTGGAAACGAACGCTTGAACCTAGAAGAGTGAAAGTTGGGGCAGCCAAGTGGGATTAGTGAACTGATCATTACCACCAAGTATCATCAAGTTTTGGTGAAAAAATGTTTGCTGAGATTTCAGCAAACTAGTAGTTTTTTGGACGCTTGGCAACCCCTTTCAAACGAAAGTGTTTTTCGCCAGTCTCTGCATGGGGTACTTCAAGAGGAAACAAACCATAGAGATAGAACTTAGAACTACTTCATTTGGTCAAGTTTCAAAAAGCTAGCACATACCGTGTTTGATTTAGAATTCCAAACACATCTATCTATATAGCAGAAAACAGAGTGAAACCTAAAAATTCAAAATGTTACTGGAAACGAACGCTTGAACCTAGAAGAGTGAAAGTTGGGCAGCCAAGTGAGATTAGTGAACTGATCATTACCACCAAGTATCATCAAGATTTGGTGAAAAAATGTTTGCTGAGATTTCAGCAAACTAGTAGTTTTTTGGACGCTTGGCAACCCCTTTCAAACGAAAGTGTTTTTCGCCAGTGTCTGCATGGGGTACTTCAAGAGGAAACAAACCATAGAGATAGAACTTAGAACTACTTCATTTGGTCAAGTTTCAAGGAGCTAGCACAAACCGTGTTTGATTTAGAATTCCAAACACATCTATCTATATAGCAGAAAACAGAGTGAAACCTAAAAATTCAAAGTGTTACTGGAAACGAACGCTTGAACCTAGAAGAGTGAAAGTTGGGCAGCCAAGTGGGATTAGTGAACTGATCATTACCACCAAGTATCATCAAGTTTTGGTGAAAAAATATTTGCTGAGATTTCAGCAAACTAGTAGTTTTTTGGAAGCTTGGCAACCCCTTTCAAACGAAAGTGTTTTTCGCCAGTCTCTGCATGGGGTACTTCAAGAGGAAACAAACCATAGAGATAGAACTTAGAACTACTTCATTTGGTCAAGTTTCAAGGAGCTAGCACAAACCGTGTTTGATTTAGAATTCCAAACACATCTATCTATATAGCAGAAAACAGAGTGAAACCTAAAAATTCAAAGTGTTACTGGAAACGAACGCTTGAACGTAGAAGAGTGAAAGTTGGGCAGTCAAGTGGGATTAGTGAACTGATCATTACCACCAAGTATCATCAAGTTTTGGTGAAAAAATGTTTGCTGAGATTTCAGCAAACTAGTAGTTTTTTGGAAGCTTGGCAACCCCTTTCAAACGAAAGTGTTTTTCGCCAGTCTCTGCATGGGTACTTCAAGAGGAAACAAACCATAGAGATAGAACTTAGAACTACTTCATTTGGTCAAGTTTCAAGGAGCTAGCACAAACAGTGTTTGATTCAGAATTCCAAACACAGCTATCTATATAGCAGAAAACAGAGTGAAACCTAAAAATTCAAAGTGTTACTGGAAACGAACGCTTGAACCTAGAAGAGTGAAAGTTGGGCAGCCAAGTGGGATTAGTGAACTGACATTACCACCAAGTATCATCAAGTTTTGGTGAAAAAATGTTTGCTGAGATTTCAGCAAACTAGTAGTTTTTTGGACGCTTGGCAACCCCTTTCAAACGAAAGTGTTTTTCGCCAGTCTCTGCATGGGGTACTTCAAGAGGAAACAAACCATAGAGATAGAACTTAGAACTACTTCATTTGGTCAAGTTTCAAGGAGCTAGCACAAACCGTGTTTGATTCAGAGTTTCAAACACATCTATCTATTATAGCAGAAAACAGAGTGAAACCTAAAAATTCAAAGTGTTACTGGAAACGAACGCTTGAACCTAGAAGAGTGAAAGTTGGGCAGCCAAGTGAGATTAGTGAACTGATCATTACCACCAAGTATCATCAAGATTTGGTGAAAAAATGTTTGCTGAGATTTCAGCAAACTAGTAGTTTTTTGGAAGCTTGGCAACCCCTTTCAAACGAAAGTGTTTTGCGCCAGTCTCTGCATGGGGTACTTCAAGAGGAAACAAACCATAGAGATAGAACTTAGAACTACTTCATTTGGTCAAGTTTCAAGGAGCTAGCACAAACCGTGTTTGATTTAGAATTCCAAACACATCTATCTATATAGCAGAAAACAGAGTGAAACCTAAAAATTCAAAGTGTTACTGGAAATGAACGCTTGAACCTAGAAGAGTGAAAGTTGGGCAGTCAAGTGGGATTAGTGAACTGATCATTACCACCAAGTATCATCAAGTTTTGGTGAAAAAATGTTTGCTGAGATTTCAGCAAACTAGTAGTTTTTTGGAAGCTTGGCAACCCCTTTCAAACGAAAGTGTTTTTCGCCAGTCTCTGCATGGGGTACTTCAAGAGGAAACAAACCATAGAGATAGAACTTAGAACTACTTCATTTGGTCAAGTTTCAAGGAGCTAGCACAAACCGTGTTTGATTTAGAATTCCAAACACATCTATCTATATAGCAGAAAACAGAGTGAAACCTAAAAATTCAAAATGTTACTGGAAACGAACGCTTGAACCTAGAAGAGTGAAAGTTGGGCAGCCAAGTGGGATTAGTGAACTGATCATTACCACCAAGTATCATCAAGTTTTGGTGAAAAAATGTTTGCTGAGATTTCAGCAAACTAGTAGTTTTTTGGACGCTTGGCAACCCCTTTCAAACGAAAGTGTTTTTCGCCAGTCTCTGCATGGGGTACTTCAAGAGGAAACAAACGATAGAGATAGAACTTAGAACTACTTCATTTGGTCAAGTTTCAAGGAGCTAGCACAAACCGTGTTTGATTTAGAATTCCAAACACATCTATCTATATAGCAGAAAACAGAGTGAAACCTAAAAATTCAAAGTGTTACTGGAAACGAACACTTGAACCTAGAAGAGTGAAAGTTGGGCAGCCAAGTGGGATTAGTGAACTGATCATTACCACCAAGTATCATCAAGTTTTGGTGAAAAAATGTTTGCTGAGATTTCAGCATACTACTAGTTTTTTGGAAGCTTGGCAACCCCTTTCAAACGAAAGTGTTTTTCGCCAGTCTCTGCATGGGGTACTTCAAGAGGAAACAAACCATAGAGATAGAACTTAGAACTACTTCATTTTGTCAAGTTTCACGCAGCTAGCACAAACCGTGTTTGATTCAGAGTTTCGAACACATCTATCTATATAGCAGAAAACAGAGTGAAACCTAAAAATTCAAAGTGTTACTGGAAACGAACGCTTGAACCTAGAAGAGTGAAAGTTGGGCAGCCAAGTGGGATTAGTGAACTGATCATTACCACCAAGTATCATCAAGTTTTGGTGAAAAAATGTTTGCTGAGATTTCAGCAAACTAGTAGTTTTTTGAAAGCTTGGCAACCCCTTTCAAACGAAAGTGTTTTTCGCCAGTCTCTGCATGGGGTACTTCAAGAGGAAACAAACCATAGAGATAGAACATAGAACTACTTCATTTTGTCAAGTTTCAAGGAGCTAGCACAAACCGTGTTTGATTCAGAGTTTCAAACACATCTATCTATATAGCAGAAAACAGAGTGAAACCTAAAAATTCAAAGTGTTACTGGAAACGAACGCTTGATCCTAGAAGAGAGAAAGTTGGGCAGCCAAGTGGGATTAGTGAACTGATCATTACCACCAAGTATCATCAAGTTTTGGTGAAAAAATGTTTGCTGAGATTTCAGCAAACTAGTAGTTTTTTGGAATCTTGGCAACCCCTTTCAAACGAAAGTGTTTTTTCACCAGTCTCTGCATGGGGTACTTCAAGAGGAAACAAACCATAGAGATAGAACTTAGAACTACTTCATTTGGTCAAGTTTTAAGGAGCTAGCACAAACAGTGTTTGATTTAGAATTCCAAACACAGCTATCTATGTAGCAGAAAACAGAGTGAAACCTAAAAATTCAAAGTGTTACTGGAAACGAACGCTTGAACCTAGAAGAGTGAAAGTTGGGCAGCCAAGTGAGATAAGTGAACTGATCATTACCACCAAGTATCATCAAGATTTGGTGAAAAAATGTTTGCTGAGATTTCAGCAAACTAGTAGTTTTTTGGAAGCTTGGCAACCCCTTTCAAACGAAAGTGTTTTGCGCCAGTCTCTGCATGGGGTACTTCAAGAGGAAACAAACCATAGAGATAGAACTTAGAACTACTTCATTTTGTCAAGTTTCACGCAGCTAGCACAAACCGTGTTTGATTCAGAGTTTCGAACACATCTATCTATATAGCAGAAAACAGAGTGAAACCTAAAAATTCAAAGTGTTACTGGAAACGAACGCTTGAACCTAGAAGAGTGAAAGTTGGGCAGCCAAGTGGGATTAGTGAACTGATCATTACCACCAAGTATCATCAAGTTTTGGTGAAAAAATGTTTGCTGAGATTTCAGCAAACTAGTAGTTTTTTGGACGCTTGGCAACCCCTTTCAAACGAAAGTGTTTTTCGCCAGTCTCTGCATGGGGTACTTCAAGAGGAAACAAACCATAGAGATAGAACTTAGAACTACTTCATTTGGTCAAGTTTCAAGGAGCTAGCACATACCGTGTTTGATTTAGAATTCCAAACACATCTATCTATATAGCAGAAAACAGAGTGAAACCTAAAAATTCAAAATGTTACTGGAAACGAACGCTTGAACCTAGAAGAGTGAAAGTTGGGCAGCCAAGTGGGATTAGTGAACTGATCATTACCACCAAGTATCATCAAGTTTTGGTGAAAAAATGTTTGCTGAGATTTCAGCAAACTAGTAGTTTTTTGGACGCTTGGCAACCCCTTTCAAACGAAAGTGTTTTTCGCCAGTCTCTGCATGGGGTACTTCAAGAGGAAACAAACCATAGAGATAGAACTTAGAACTACTTCATTTGGTCAAGTTTCAAGGAGCTAGCACAAACCGTGTTTGATTCAGAGTTTCAAACACATCTATCTATATAGCAGAAAACAGAGTGAAACCTAAAAATTCAAAGTGTTACTGGAAACGAACGCTTGAACCTAGAAGAGTGAAAGTTGGGCAGCCAAGTGAGATTAGTGAACTGATCATTACCACCAAGTATCATCAAGTTTTGGTGAAAAAATGTTTGCTGAGATTTCAGCAAACTAGTAGTTTTTTGGACGCTTGGCAACCCCTTTCAAACGAAAGTGTTTTTCGCCAGTCTCTGCATGGGGTACTTCAAGAGGAAACAAACCATAGAGATAGAACTTAGAACTACTTCATTTGGTCAAGTTTCAAGGAGCTAGCACAAACCGTGTTTGATTTAGAATTCCAAACACATCTATCTATATAGCAGAAAACAGAGTGAAACCTAAAAATTCAAAATGTTACTGGAAACGAACGCTTGAACCTAGAAGAGTGAAAGTTGGGCAGCCAAGTGGGATTAGTGAACTGATCATTACCACCAAGTATCATCAAGTTTTGGTGAAAAAATGTTTGCTGAGATTTCAGCAAACTAGTAGTTTTTTGGAAGCTTGGCAACCCCTTTCAAACGAAAGTGTTTTTCGCCAGTCTCTGCATGGGGTACTTCAAGAGGAAACAAACCATAGAGATAGAACTTAGAACTACTTCATTTGGTCAAGTTTCAAGGAGCTAGCACAAACCGTGTTTGATTTAGAATTCCAAACACATCTATCTATATAGCAGAAAACAGAGTGAAACCTAAAAATTCAAAGTGTTACTGGAAACGAACGCTTGAACCTAGAAGAGTGAAAGTTGGGCAGTCAAGTGGGATTAGTGAACTGATCATTACCACTAAGTATCATCAAGTTTTGGTGAAAAAATGTTTGCTGAGATTTCAGCAAACTAGTAGTTTTTTGGAAGCTTGGCAACCCCTTTCAAACGAAAGTGTTTTTCGCCAGTCTCTGCATGGGGTACTTCAAGAGGAAACAAACCATAGAGATAGAACTTAGAACTACTTCATTTGGTCAAGTTTCAAGGAGCTAGCACAAACAGTGTTTGATTTAGAATTCCAAACACAGCTATCTATGTAGCAGAAAACAGAGTGAAACCTAAAAATTCAAAGTGTTACTGGAAAGGAACGCTTGAACCTAGAAGAGTGAAAGTTGGGCAGCCAAGTGGGATTAGTGAACTGATCATTACCACCAAGTATCATCAAGTTTTGGTGAAAAAATGTTTGCTGAGATTTCAGCAAACTAGTAGTTTTTTGGACGCTTGGCAACCCCTTTCAAACGAAAGTGTTTTTCGCCAGTCT
Source organism: Callospermophilus lateralis (assembly GCF_048772815.1). NCBI lineage: Eukaryota > Metazoa > Chordata > Mammalia > Rodentia > Sciuridae > Callospermophilus > Callospermophilus lateralis. The sequence continues at coordinate 2,868 of NW_027512033.1, read as the reverse complement.
CTGCATGGGGTACTTCAAGAGGAAACAAACCATAGAGATAGAACTTTGAACTACTTCATTTGGTCAAGTTTCAAGGAGCTAGCACAAACCGTGTTTGATTCAGAGTTTCAAACACATCTATCTATATAGCAGAAAACAGAGTGAAACCTAAAAATTCAAAGTGTTACTGGAAACGAACGCTTGAACCTAGAAGAGTGAAAGTTGGGCAGCCAAGTGAGATTAGTGAACTGATCATTACCACCAAGTATCATCAAGATTTGGTGAAAAAATGTTTGCTGAGATTTCAGCAAACTAGTAGTTTTTTGGAAGCTTGGCAACCCCTTTCAAACGAAAGTGTTTTGCGCCAGTCTCTGCATGGGGTACTTCAAGAGGAAACAAACCATAGAGATAGAACTTAGAACTACTTCATTTGGTCAAGTTTCAAGGAGCTAGCACAAACCGTGTTTGATTTAGAATTCCAAACACATCTATCTATATAGCAGAAAACAGAGTGAAACCTAAAAATTCAAAGTGTTACTGGAAACGAACGCTTGAACCTAGAAGAGTGAAAGTTGGGCAGTCAAGTGGGATTAGTGAACTGATCATTACCACCAAGTATCATCAAGTTTTGGTGAAAAAATGTTTGCTGAGATTTCAGCAAACTAGTAGTTTTTTGGAAGCTTGGCAACCCCTTTCAAACGAAAGTGTTTTGCGCCAGTCTCTGCATGGGGTACTTCAAGAGGAAACAAACCATAGAGATAGAACTTAGAACTACTTCATTTTGTCAAGTTTCACGCAGCTGGCACAAACCGTGTTTGATTCAGAGTTTCGAACACATCTATCTATATAGCAGAAAACAGAGTGAAACCTAAAAATTCAAAGTGTTACTGGAAACGAACGCTTGAACCTAGAAGAGTGAAAGTTGGGCAGCCAAGTGGGATTAGTGAACTGATCATTACCACCAAGTATCATCAAGTTTTGGTGAAAAAATGTTTGCTGAGATTTCAGCAAACTAGTAGTTTTTTGGAAGCTTGGCAACCCCTTTCAAACGAAAGTGTTTTTCACCAGTCTCTGCATGGGGTACTTCAGGAGGAAACAAACCATAGAGATAGAACTTAGAACTACTTCATTTTGTCAAGTTTCAAGGAGCTAGCACAAACCGTGTTTGATTCAGAGTTTCAAACACATCTATCTATATAGCAGAAAACAGAGTGAAACCTAAAATTCAAAGTGTTACTGGAAACGAACGCTTGATCCTAGAAGAGAGAAAGTTGGGCAGCCAAGTGGGATTAGTGAACTGATCATTACCACCAAGTATCATCAAGTTTTGGTGAAAAAATGTTTGCTGAGATTTCAGCAAACTAGTAGTTTTTTGGAAGCTTGGCAACCCCTTTCAAACGAAAGTGTTTTTCGCCAGTCTCTGCATGGGGTACTTCAAGAGGAAACAAACCATAGAGATAAAACTTAGAACTACTTCATTTGGTCAAGTTTCAAGGAGCTAGCACAAACAGTGTTTGATTTAGAATTCCAAACACAGCTATCTATGTAGCAGAAAACAGAGTGAAACCTAAAAATTCAAAGTGTTACTGGAAACGAACGCTTGAACCTAGAAGAGTGTAAGTTGGGCAGCCAAGTGAGATTAGTGAACTGATCATTACCACCAAGTATCATCAAGATTTGGTGAAAAAATGTTTGCTGAGATTTCAGCTAACTAGTAGTTTTTTGGAAGCTTGGCAACCTTTTTCAAACGAAAGTGTTTTGCGCCAGTCTCTGCATGGGGTACTTCAAGAGGAAACAAACCATAGAGATAGAACTTAGAACTACTTCATTTTGTCAAGTTTCACGCAGCTAGCACAAACCGTGTTTGATTCAGAGTTTCGAACACATCTATCTATATAGCAGAAAACAGAGTGAAACCTAAAAATTCAAAGTGTTACTGGAAACGAACGCTTGAACCTAGAAGAGTGAAAGTTGGGCAGCCAAGTGGGATTAGTGAACTGATCATTACCACCAAGTATCATCAAGTTTTGGTGAAAAAATGTTTGCTGAGATTTCAGCAAACTAGTAGTTTTTTGGACGCTTGGCAACCCCTTTCAAACGAAAGTGTTTTTCGCCAGTCTCTGCATGGGGTACTTCAAGAGGAAACAAACCATAGAGATAGAACTTAGAACTACTTCATTTGGTCAAGTTTCAAGGAGCTAGCACATACCGTGTTTGATTTAGAATTCCAAACACATCTATCTATATAGCAGAAAACAGAGTGAAACCTAAAAATTCAAAATGTTACTGGAAACGAACGCTTGAACCTAGAAGAGTGAAAGTTGGGCAGCCAAGTGGGATTAGTGAACTGATCATTACCACCAAGTATCATCAAGTTTTGGTGAAAAAATGTTTGCTGAGATTTCAGCAAACTAGTAGTTTTTTGGACGCTTGGCAACCCCTTTCAAACGAAAGTGTTTTTCGCCAGTCTCTGCATGGGGTACTTCAAGAGGAAACAAACCATAGAGATAGAACTTAGAACTACTTCATTTGGTCAAGTTTCAAGGAGCTAGCACAAACCGTGTTTGATTCAGAGTTTCAAACACATCTATCTATATAGCAGAAAACAGAGTGAAACCTAAAAATTCAAAGTGTTACTGGAAACGAACGCTTGAACCTAGAAGAGTGAAAGTTGGGCAGTCAAGTGGGATTAGTGAACTGATCATTACCACCAAGTATCATCAAGTTTTGGTGAAAAAATGTTTGCTGAGATTTCAGCAAACTAGTAGTTTTTTGGAAGCTTGGCAACCCCTTTCAAACGAAAGTGTTTTGCGCCAGTCTCTGCATGGGGTACTTCAAGAGGAAACAAACCATAGAGATAGAACTTAGAACTACTTCATTTTGTCAAGT
>NW_027512032.1:0-18456 GCF_048772815.1 Callospermophilus lateralis | reverse complement strand
CTTAAACCTAGAAGAACAAAATTTGGTGAGCCAAGTGGGATTTGTGGACTGATCATTACCACCAAGTATCACCAAGATTGGGTAAAAAAAAAATTTCCTGGCATTTCGAAAACTCGTTATTTCTTAGAAGCTTGGCAAACCCTCTCAATGAAAGTGCTTTTCCACAGTCTGTGCCTAGGGCTACTTGAAGAGGAAACAAACCATAGAGACAAAACTGAGAACTCCTTTATTTTGTCAAGTTTCAAAGAGCTACTACAAACCATGTTGGATTTACAGTTCCAAATCATCTATCTATATAGGAGAGAACAGAGTGAACCCTAAAAATAAAAATTGCTACTGTAAAGGAACGCTTCGACCTAGAAGAACAAAATTTGGTGAGCCAAATGGGATTTGTGTACCTATCATTACCACAAAGTATCATCAAGATTGGGTGAAAAAATATTTGCTGGTATTTCGGAAACTCGTTATTTCTTGGATGCTTTGCAACGCCTTTCAGTGAAAGTGCTTTTCCACAGTCTGTGCCTAGGGCTACTTGAAGAAGAAACAAACCATAGAGACAAAATTGAGAACTCTTTTATTTTGTCAAGTTTCAGTGAGCTACTACGAACCATGTTGGATTTACAGTTCCAAATTCATCTATCTATATAAGAGAGAACAAAGTGAAACCTAAATATAAAAACTGCTACTGTAGACGAACGTTTCAACCTAGAAGAACACAATTTGGTGAGCCAAGTGGGATTGGTGTACTCATCATTACCACCAAGTATCACCAAGATTTAGTGAAAAAATATTTGCTGGTATTTCGGAAACTCGTTATTTCTAGAAGCTTGGCAAACCCTCTCAATTAAAGTGCTTTTCCACAGTCTGTGCCTAGGGCTACTTGAAGATTAAACAAACCATAGAGACAAAACTGAGAACTCCTTTATTTTGTCAAGTTTCAAAGAGCTACTGCAAACCATGTTGGATTTAGAGTTCCAAATTCATCTATCTATATAGGAGAGAACAGAGGGAAACCTAAAAATATAAACTGCTACTGTAAACGAACGCTTCAACCTAGAAGAAGAAAATTTGGTGGGCCAAGTGGGATTTGTGTACTGATCATTACCAACAAGTATAATCAAGATTGGGTGAAAAAATATTTGCTTGTATTTCGGAAACTCGTTATTTCTTAGAAGCTTGGCAACCCCTCTCAATGAAAGTGCTTTTCTCCAGTCTGTGCCTCGGGCTACTTGAAGAGGAAACAAACCATAGAGACAAAACTGAGAACTCCTCTATTTTGTCAAGTTTCAAAGAGCTTTTACAAACCATGTTGGATTTAGAGTTTTAAATTCATCTATCTCTATAGGAGAGAACAGAGTGAAACCTAAAAATAAAAACTGCTACTGTAAACGAACGCTTCAACCTAGAAGAACAAAATTGGGTGATCCAAGTGGTATTTGTGTACCGATCATTACCACCAAGTATCATCAAGATTGGGTGAAAAAATATTTGCTGGTATTTCGGGAACTCGTTATTCCTTGGAATCTTGGCAACCCCTTTCAATGAAAGTGCATTTCCACAGTCTGTGCCTAGGGCTACTTGAAGAGGAAACAAACCATAGAGACAATACTCAGAACTTCTGTATTTTGTCAAGTTTCAAAGAACTACTACAAACCATGTTGGATTTAGAGTTCCAAATTCATCTATATATATAGGAGAGAACAGAGTGAAACCTAAAAGTAAAAACTGCTACTTTAAACTAACGCTTCAAATTAGAAGAACAAAATTTAGTGAGCCATGTGGGATTTGCGTACCCAACATTACCACCAAGTATCATTAAGATTGGGTGAAAAAATATTTGCTGGTATTTCGGAAACTCATTATTTCTTGGAAGCTTTGCAACCCCTTTCAATGAAAGTGCATTTATACAGTCTGTGCCAATGGCTACTTGAAGAGGAAACAAACCAGAGAGACAATACTGAGAACTACATTATTTGGTCAAGATTCTAAGAGCTACTACAAACCACGTTGGATTTAGAGTTCCAAATTCATCTATCTATATGGAAGAGAACAGAGTGAAACCTAAATATAAAAACTGCTACTCTAGACGAATGCTTCAACCTAGAAGAACACAATTTGGTGAGCCAAGTGGGATTGGTATACTGATGATTACCACCAAGTATCATCAAGATTGGGTGAAAAAATATTTGCTGGTATTTCGGAAACTCGTTATTTCTTAGAAGCTTGGCAAGCCCTCTCAATTAATGTGCTTTTCCACAGTGTGTGCCTAGGGCTACTTGAAGAGGAAACAAACCATAGAGACAAAAGTGAGAACTCCTTTATTTTGTCAAGTTTCAAAGAGCTACTTCAAACCATGTTGGATTTAGAATTCCAAATTCATCTATCTATATAGGAGAGAACAAAGTGAAACCTAAAAATAAAAACTGCTACTGTAAACGAACGCTTCACCCTAGAAGAACAAAATTTGGTGAGCCAAGTGGGATTTGTGTATGTGTCATTATCACCACGTATCATCAAGATTGGGTGAAATAGTATTTGCTGATATTTCGGAAACTAGTTATTTCTTAGAAGCTTGGGAAACCCTCAAAATGAAATTGCTTTTCCACAGTCTGTGCCTAGGGCTACTTGAAGAGGAAACAAACCATAGAGACAAAACTGAGAACTCCTTTATTTTGTCAAGTTTCAAAGAGCTACTTCAAACCATGTTGGATTTAGAGTTCCAAATTCATCTATCTATATAGGAGAGAACAAAGTGAAACCTAAAAATAAAAACTGCAAGTGTAAACGAACGCTTCAACGTAGAAGAACCAAATTTGGTGAGTCAAGTGGAATTTGTGTACTGATCATTACCAACAGTATCATCAAGATTGGGTGAAAAAATATTTGCTGGTATTTCGGAACCTCTTATTTTTTAGAAGCTTGGGAAACCCTCTCAATGAAAGTGCTTTTCCACAGACTGTGCCTAGGGCTACTTGAAGAGGAAACAAACCATAGAGACAAAACTGAGAACTCCTTTATTTTATGAAGTTTCAAAGAGGTACTACAAACCAAGTTGGATTTAGAGTTCCAAATTCATCTATCTATATAGGAGAGAACTGAGTGAAACCTAAAAATAAAAACTGCTACTGTAAACGAACGCTTCAACCTCGAAGAACAAACTTTGGTGAGCCAAGTGGAATGTGTGTACTTGTCATTAACACCAAGTATCATCAAGATTGGGTGAAAAACTGTTTGCTGATATTTCGGTAACTTGTAATTTCTTGGAAGCTTGGCAACCCCTTTCAATGAAAGTGCTTTTCCACAGTCTCTGCTTAGGGATACTTGAGGAGGAAACAAATCATAGAGACAAAACTGAGAACTCCTTTATTTTCTCAAGTTTCAAAGAGCTACTACAAACCATGTTGGATTTAGTGTTTTAAATTCATCTATATATCTAGGAGAGAACAGAGTGTAACCTAAAAATAAAAACAGCTACTGTAAACGAACGCTTCAACCTAGAAGGACAAAATTTGGTGAGCCAAGTGGGATTTGTGTACTTGTCATTAACACCAAGTATCATCAAGATTGGGTGAAAAACTGTTTGCTGGTATTTCGGAAACTCGTAATTTCTTGGAAGCTTGGCAACCCCTTTTAATTAAAGTGCTTTTCCACAGTCTCTGCTTAGGGCTACTTGAAGAGGAAACAAACCATAGAGACAACACTGAAAACATTTTTATTTTGTCAAGTTTCAAAGAGCTACTACAAACCATGTTGGATTTAGAGTTCCAAATTCATCTATCTATATAGGAGAGAACAGAGGCACACCTAAAAATAAAAACTGCACTTGTAAACGAACGCTTCAAACTCGAAGAGAAAAATTTGGTGAGCCAAGTGGGATTTGTGTATTTGTAGTTACCACCAAGTATCATCAAGATTGGGTGAAAAAATATTTGCCGGTATTTCGGCAACCCATAATTTTTTGGGAGCTTGGCAAACCCTTTCAATGAAAGTGCTTTTAACCAGTTTCTGCTTAGGGCTACTAGAAGAAGAAACAAATCATAGAGACAAAACTGAGAACTCCTTTATTTTGTCAAGTTTCAAAGAGCTACTACAAACCATGTTGGATTTAGAGTTCCAAATTCATCTATCTATATAGGAGCGAACAGAGGGAAACCTAAAAATAAAAACTGCTACTGTAAACGAACGCTTCAACGTAGAAGAACAAAATTTGGTGAGCCAAGTGTGATTTGTGTACTGATCATTACGACCAAGTATCATCAAGATTGGGTGAAAAAATATTTGCAGGTATTTCGGAAACTCGTTATTTCTTAGAAGCTTGGCAACCCCTTTCAATGAAAGTGCTGTTCTACAGTTTGTGCCTAGGGCTACTTGGAGAGGAAACAAACCATAGAGACAAAACTGAGAGCTCCTTTATTTTGTTAAGTTTCAAAGAGCTACTACAAACCATATTGGATTTAGAGTTCCAAATTCATCTGTCTATATGGGAAAGAACAGAGTGAAACCTAAAAATAAAAACTGCTTCTATAAAAGAACGCTTCAACCTAGAAGAACACAATTTGGTGAGCCAAGTGGCATTTGTGTACTGATCATTACCACCGCGTATCATGAAGATTGGGTGAAAAAATATTTGCTGGTATTTCGGAAACTCGTTATTTCTTAGAAGCTTGGCAACCCCTCTCAATGAATGTGCTTTTCCCCAGTCTGTGCCTAGGGCTATTTGAAGAGGAAACAAACCATAGAGACAAAAATGAGAACTTTTTTCTTTTGTCAAGTTTCAAAGAGCTACTACAAACCATGTTGGATTTAGAGTTCCAAATTCATCTATCTATATAGGTGAGAACTGAGTGAAACCTAAAAATAAAAAGTGCTACGGTAAACGAACGCTTCAACCTCGAAGAACAAAATTTGGTGAGCCAAGTGGGATTTGTGTACTTGTCATTAATACCAAGTATCATCAAGATTGGGTGAAAAACTGTTTGCTGGTATTTCGGAAACTTGTAATTTCTTGGAAGCTTGGCAACCCCTTTCAATGAAAGTGCTTTTCCACATTCTCTGCTTAGGGATACTTGAGGAGGAAACAAATAATAGAGACAAAACTGAGAACGCCTTTATTTGGTCAAGTTTCAAAGAGCTACTATAAACCATGTTGGATTTATAGTTCCAAATTCATCTATCTATATAGGAGAGAACAGAGGGACAACTAAAATTATAAACTGCTACTGTAAACGAACGCTTCAACCTAGAAGAACCAATTTTGGTGAGTCAAGTTGAATTTGTGTACTGATCATTACCACCAGTATCATCAAGATTGGGTGAAAAAATATTTGCTGCTATTTTGGAAACTCGTTATTTCTTAGAAGCTTGAAAACAACTCTCAATGCAAGTGCTCTTCCACTGTCTGTGCCTAGGGCTACTTGAAGAGGAAACAAACCATAGAGATAAAACTGAGAACTCCTTTATTTTGACAAGTTTCAAAGAGCTACTACAAACCATGTTGGATTTAGAGTTCCAAATTCATCTATCTATATGGGAGAGAACAGAGGGAAACCTAAAAATGAAAACTGCTCTTGTAAACGAACGCTTCAAAGTAGAAGAGCAAAACTTGGTGAGCCAAGTGGGATTTGTGTACTTGTAAATACCACCAAGTATCATCAAGATTGGGTGAAAAAATATTTCCTGGTATTTCGGAAACCCGTAATTTTTTGTTAGCTTGGGAAACCCTTTCAATGAAAGTGCTTCTCCACAGTCTCTGCTTAGGGCTACTTGAAGAGGAAACAAATCATAGAGATAAAACTAAGAACTCCTTTATTTTGTCAAGTTTCAAAGAGCTACTACAAACCATGTTGGATTTAGAGTTCCAAATTCATCTATCTATATAGGAGAGAACAGAGGGACACCTAAAAATATAAACTGCAACTGTAAACGAACGCTTCAACTTAGAAGAACCAAACTTGGAGAGTCAAGTGGGATTTGTGTACTGATCATTACCACCAGTATCATCAAGATTGGGTAAAAAAATATTTGCTGGTATTTTGGAAACTCGTTATTTCTTAGAAGCTTGGCAACAACTCTCAATGAAAGTGCTTTTCCGCAGTCTGTGCCTAGGGCTACTTGAAGAAGAAACAAACCATAGAGACAAAACTGAGAACTCTTTTATTTTGTCAAGTTTCAAAGACCTACTACAAACCATGTTGGATTTAGAGTTCCTAATTCATCTATCTATATAGGTGAGAACAGAGTGAAACCTAAAAATAAAAACTGCTACTGTAAACGAACGCTTCAACCTAGAAGAACAACATTTGGTGAGCCAAGTGGGATTTGTGTACTTGTCATTACCACCACGTATCATCAAGATTGGGTGAAACAGTATTTGCTGGTATTTCGGAAACTAGTAATTTCTTGGAAGCTTGGCAACTACTTTAAATGAAAGTTCTTTTCCACAGTCTCTGCTTAGGGCTACTTGAAGAGAAAACAAATCATAGAGACAAAACTGGGAACTGCTTTTTTTTTGTAAAGTTTCAAAGCGCTACTACAAACCATGCTGGATTTAGAGTTCCAAATTCAGCTATCTATATAGGAGACAACAGAGGGAAACCTAAAAGTATAAACTGCTATTGTAAAGGAACACTTCAAACTAAAAGAACACAATTTGGTGAGCCAAGTGGGATTTGTGTACTGATCATTAACACCACGTATCATCAAGATTGGGTGAAAAAATATTTGCTGGTATTTCGAAAACTGATTATTTCTTGAAAGCTTGGCAATCCCTCTGAATGAAAGTGCTTTTCCACAGTCTGTGCCTAGGGCTACTTGAAGAAGAAACAAACCATAGAGACAAAACTGAGAACTATTTTATTTTGTCAAGTTTCAAAGAGATACTACAAACCCTGTTGGATTAAGATTTCCAAATTCATCTATCTATATAGGAGAGAAGAGAGTGAAACCTAAATATAAAAGCTGCTACTGTAGACGAACGCTTCAACCTTGAAAAACAAAATTTGGTGAGCCAAGAGGGATTGGTGTACCGACGATTACCCCCAAGTACCATCAAGATTGGGTGAAAAAATATTTGCCGGTATTTCAGAAACTCGTTATTTCTTAGAAGCTTGGCAACCCCTCTCAATGAAAGTGCTTTTCCACAGTCTCTGCTTAGGGCTACTTGAAGAGGAAACAAATCATAGAGACAAAACTGAGAACTACATTTTTTTGTCAAGTTTCAAAGCGCTACTACACACCATGCTGGATTTAGAGTTCCAAATTCAGCTATCTATATAGGAGAGAACAGAGGGAAACCTACAAATATAAACTGCTAGTGACAACGAACACTTCAACATAGAAGAACACAATTTGGTGAGCCAAGTGGGATTTGTGTACTGATCATTACCACCACGTATTATCAAGATTGGGTCAAAAAATATTTGCTGGTATTTTGGAAACTCGTAATTTCTTGCAAGCTTGGCTTTTCCGCAGTATCTGCTTAAGGCTATTTGAAGAGGAAACAAACCATAGAGACAAAACTGAGAACATTTTATTTTGTCAAGTTTCAAAGAGCTACAACAAACCATGTTGGATTTAGAGTTCCAAATTTATCTATCTGTATAGGAGAGAACAGAGGGAAACCTAAAAATAAAAACTGCTCTTGTAAACGAACGCTTCAACCTAAAAGAGCAAAATTTGGTGAGCCAAGTGTGTTTGTGTACTTGTAATTACCACCAAGTATCATCAAGATTGGGTGAAAAAATATTTGCTGGTATTTCGGAAACCCGTAATTTTTTGGGAGCTTGGCTAACCCTTTCAATGAAAATGCTTTTCCACAGTCTCTGCTTAGGGCTACTTGAAGAGGAAACAAATCATAGAGACAAAACTGAGAACTCCTTTATTTTGTCAAGTTTCAAAGAGCTACTACAAACCATGTTGGATTTAGAGTTCCAAATTCATCTATCTACATAGGAAAGAACAGAGAAAAACCTAAAAATATAAACTGCTACTGTAAACGAACGCTTCAACCTAGAAGAACAAAATTTGGTTAGCCAAGTGTCATTTGTGTACTTGTTATTACCACCAAGTATCTTCAAGATTTGGTGAAAAAATATTTGCTGGTATTTCGGAAACTCGTTATTTCTTAAAAGCCTGGCAACCCCTCTCAATGAAAATACTTTTCCACAGTCTCTGCCTAGGGCTACTTGAAGAGGAAACAAAACGTAGAGAAAAAAACTGAGAACTTCTTCATTTTGTCAAGTTTCAAAGAGGTACTACAAACCATGTTGGATTTAGAATTCCAAATTCATCTATCTATATAAGAGAGAACAGAGTGAAACGTAAATATAAAAACTGCTACTGTAGACGAACGCTTAAACCTAGAAGAACAAAATTTGTTGAGCCAAGTGCGATTTGTGGACTTATCATTACCGTCAAGTATCATAAAGATTGGGTGAAAAAATATTTGCTGGTGTTTCGGAAACTCGTTATTCCTTGGAAGCTTGGCAACCCCTTTCAATGAAAGTGCTTTTCCACAGTTTGTGCATATGGCTACTTGAAGAGGAAACAAATCATAGAGATAAAACTGAGAACTCCTTTATTTTCTCAAGTTACAAACAGGTACTACAAACCATGTTGGATTTAGACTTCCAAATTCATCTATCTATATAAGAGAGAACAGAGTGAAACCTAAATATAAAAACTGCTACTGTAGACGAACTCTTAAACCTAGAAAAACAAAATTTGGTGGCAAAGTGGGATTTGTGTACTGATCATTACTACCAAGTATCATCAAGATTGGGTGAAGAAATATTTGCTGGTATTTCAGAAACTCGTTATTTCTTGGAAGCTTGGCAACCCCTTTCAATGAAAGTGCATTTCCACAGTCTGTGCCTAGGGCTACTTGAAGTGGAAACAAACGATAGGGACAATACTGAGAACTCCTGTATTTTGTCACGTTTCAAAGAGCTACTACAAAGCATGTTGGATTTAGAGTTCCAAATTCATCTATCCTTATAAGAGAGAACAGAGTGAAACCTAAATATAAAAACTGCTACTGTAGACGAACGCTTAAACCTAGAAGAACAAAAATTGTTGAGCCAAGTGCGATTTGTGGACTTATCATTACCACCAAGTATCATCAATATTGGGTGAAAAAATACTTGCTGGTATTTCGGAAACTCGTTATTTCGTAGAAGCTTGGCAACCGCTCTCAATTAAAGTGCTTTTCCACAGTCTGTGCCTAGGGCTACTTGAAGAGGAAACAAACCATAGAGACAAAACTGAGAACTCCTTTATTTTGTCAAGTTTCAAACAGCTACTACAAACCATGTTGGATTTAGAGTTCCAAATTCATCTATCTATATAGGAGAGAACAGAGTGAAACCTAAATATAAAAACTGCTACTGTAGACGAACACTTAAACTTAGAAGAACAAAATTTGGTGGGCCAAGTGGGATTTGTGTACTGATCATTACCACCAAGTATCATCAAGATTGGGTGAAAAAATATTTGCTGGTATTTCGGAAACTCGTTATTCCTTGGAAGCTTGGCAACCCCTTTCAATGAAAGTGCATTTCCACAGTCTGTGCCTAGGGCTACTTGAAGAGGAAACAAACCATAGAGACAATACTCAGAACTCCTGTATTTTGTCAAGTTTCAAAGAACTACTACAAACCATGTTGGATTTAGAGTTCCAAATTCATCTATCTATATGGAAGAGAACAGAGTGAAACGTAAATATAAAAACTGCTCCTGTAGACGAATGCTGCAACCTAGAAGAACACAATTTTGTGAGCCAAGTGGGATTGGTATACTGATCATTACCACCAAGTATCATCAAGATTGGGTGAAAAAATATTTGCTGGTATTTCGGAAACTCGTTATTTCTTAGAAGCTTGGCAACCCCTCTCAATTAATGTGCTTTTCCACAGTCTGTGCCTAGGGCTACTTGAAGAGGAAACAAACCACAGATCAAAACTGAGAACTCCTTTATTTTGTCAAGTTTCAAAGAGCTACTTCAAACCATGTTGGACTAAGAGTTCCAAATTCATCTATCGATATAGTAGAGAACAAAGTAAAACCTAAAAATAAAAACTGCTACTCTAAACGAACGCTTCAACCTAGAAGAACAAAATTTGGTGAGCCAAGTGGGATTTGTGTACGTGTCACTATCACCACGTATCATCAAGATTGGGTGAAAAAGTATTTGCTTGTATTTCGGAAAATCATAATTTCTTGGAAGCTTGGGAACTCCTTTCAATGAAAGTGCTTTTCAACAGTCTCTGCTTATGGCTACTTGAAGAGAAAACAAATCATAGAGACAAAACAGAGAACTCCTTTATTTTATCAATTTTCAAAGAGCTACTACAAACCATGTTGGATTTACTGTTCCAAATTCATCTATCTATATAGGAGAGAAGAGATTGAAACCTAAATATAAAAACTGCAACTGTAGACGAACGCTTCAACATAGAAGAACAAAATTTGGTGACCCAAGTGGGATTTGTGTACTTGTCATTACCACCACGTATCATCAAGATTGGGTGAAAAAGTATTTGCTGGTATTTCGGAAACTCGTAATTTCTTGGAAGCTTGGCAACTCCTTTCAATGAAAGTGCTTTTCCACAGTCTCTGCTGAGGGCTACTTGAAGAGGAAACAAATCATAGAGACAAACTGAGAACTACTTTTTTTTTGTCAAGTTTCAAAGCGCTACTACAAACCATGCTGGATTTTGAGTTCCAAATTCAGCTATCTATATAGGAGAGAACAGATGGAAACCTAAAAATATAAACTGCTACTGTAAACGAACACTTCAACCTAGAAGAACACAATTTGGTGAGCCAAGTGGGATTTTTGTACTGATCATTACCACCACGTATCATCCAGATTGGGTGAAAACATATTTGCTGGTATTTCGAAAACTCCTTATTTCTTAGAATCTTGGCAACCCCTCTCAATGAAAATGCTTTTCCAAAATCTGTGCCTAGGGCTACTTGAAGAGGAAACAAACAATAGAGACAAAACTGAGATCTTCTTAATTTTGTCAAGTCTCAAAGAGCTACTACAAACCATGTTGGATTTAGGGTTCCAAATTCATCTATCTATATAAGAAAGAACAGAGTGAAACCTAATTATAAAAACTGCTACTGTAGACGAACGCTTAAACCTAGAAGAACAAAATTTGTTGAGCCAAGTGCGATTTGTGGACTTATCATTACCACCAAGTATAATCAAGATTGGGTGAAAAAATATATGCTGGTATTTTGGAAACTCGTTATTTCTTGTAAGCTTGGCAACCCCTTTCAATGAAAGTGCATTTCCTCAGTCTGTGCATAGGGCTACTTGAAGAGGAAACAAACCATAGAGACAAAACTGAGAACTCCTTTATGTTGTCAAGTTTCCAACAGCTACTACAAACCATGTTGAATTTTGAGTTCCAAATTCATCTATCTATATAGGAGAGAAAAGAGTGAAACCAAAATATAAAAACTGCTACTCTAGATGATCGCTTAAACGTAGAAGAACAAAATTTGGTGGGCCAAGTGCGATTTGTGGACTTATCATTACCACCAAGTATAATCAAGATTGGGTGAAAAAATATATGCTGGTATTTTGGAAACTCGTTATTTCTTGTAAGCTTGGCAACCCCTTTCAATGAAAGTGCATTTCCTCAGTCTGTGCATAGGGCTACTTGAAGAGGAAACAAACCATAGAGACAAAACTGAGAACTCCTTTATGTTGTCAAGTTTCTAACAGCTACTACAAACCATGTTGAATTTTGAGTTCCAAATTCATCTATCTATATATGAGAGAACAGAGTGAAACCAAAATATAAAACTGCTACTGTAGATGAACAATTAAACCTAGAAGAAGAAAATTTGGTGGGCCAAGTGGGATTCGTATACTGATCATTACCACCAAGCATCATCAAGATTGGGTGAAAAAATATTTGCTGGTATTTTGGAAACACGTTATTTCTTGGAATCTTGGCAACCCCTTTCAATGAAAGTGCATTTCCACACTCTGTGCCTAGGGCTACTTGAAGAGGAAACAAACCATAGAGACAAAACTGAGAACTACTTAATTTTGTCAAGTTTCAAAGAGCTACTACAAACCATGTTGGATTTAGAGTTCCAAATTCATCTATCTATATGGAAGAGAACAGAGTGAAACCTAAATATAAAAACTGCTAATGTAGACGAACACTTCAACCTAGAAGAACAAAATTTGGTGAGCTAAGTGGGATTGGTGTACTGATCATTACCACCAAGTATCATCAAGATTGGGTGAAAAAATATTTGCTGTTATTTCGGGTACTCATTATTCCTTGGAAGCTTGGCAACCCCTCTCAATTAAAGTGCTTTTCCACAGTCTGTGCCTAGGGCTACTTGAAGAGGTAACAATCCATAGAGAGAAAACTGAGAACTCCTTTATTTTGTCAAGTTTCAAAGAGCTACTTCAAACCATGTTGGATTAAGAGTTCCAAATTCATCTATCTATATAGGAGAGAACAAAGTGAAACCTAAAAATAAAAACTGCTACTCAAAACGAACGCTTCAACCTAGAAGAACAAAATTTGGTGTGTCAAGTGGGATTTGTGTACTTGTCATTATCACCATGTATCATCAAGATTGGGTGAAAAAGTATTTGCTGGTATTTCGGAAACTTGTAGTTTCTTGGAAGATTGGCAACTCCTTTCAATGAAAGTGCTTTTCCACAGTCTCTGCTTAGGGCTACTTGAAGAGGAAACAAACCATAGAGACAATACTGAGAACTACATTATTTTGTCGAGTTTCAAAGCGCTACTACAAACCATGCTGGATTTAGGGTTCCAAATTCATCTATCTATATAAGAGAGAACAGAGTGAAAACTAAATATAAAAACTGCTACTGTAAACGAACGCTTAAACCTAGAAGAACAAAATTTGGTGAGCCAAGTGGGATTTGTGGACTGATCATTACCACCAAGTATCACCAAGATTGGGTAAAAAAAAATTTCCTGGCATTTCGAAAACTCGTTATTTTTTAGAAGCTTGGCAAACCCTCTCAATGAAAGTGCTTTTCCACAGTCTGTGCCTAGGGCTACTTGAAGAGGAAACAAACCATAGAGACAAAACTGAGAACTCCTTTATTTTGTCAAGTTTCAAAGAGCTACTACAAACCATGTTGGATTTACAGTTCCAAATCATCTATCTATATAGGAGAGAACAGAGTGAAACCTAAAAATAAAAATTGCTACTGTAAAGGAACGCTTCGACCTAGAAGAACAAAATTTGGTGAGCCAAATGGGATTTGTGTACCGATCATTACCACAAAGTATCATCAAGATTGGGTGAAAAAATATTTGCTGGTATTTCGGAAACTCGTTATTTCTTGGATGCTTGGCAACCCCTTTCAGTGAAAGTGCTTTTCCACAGTGTGTGCCTAGGGCTACTTGAAGAAGAAACAAACCATAGAGACAAAATTGAGAACTCTTTTATTTTGTCAAGTTTCAGTGAGCTACTACAAACCATGTTGGATTTACAGTTCCAAATTCATCTATCTATATAAGAGAGAACAAAGTGAAACCTAAATATAAAAACTGCTACTGTAGACGAACGTTTCAACCTAGAAGAACACAATTTGGTGAGCCAAGTGAGATTGGTGTACTCATCATTACCACCAAGTATCACCAAGATTTAGTGAAAAAATATTTGCTGGTATTTCGGAAACTCGTTATTTCTAGAAGCTTGGCAACCCCTCTCAATTAAAGTGCTTTTCCACAGTCTGTGCCTAGGGCTACTTGAAGAGGAAACAAACCATAGAGACAAAACTGAGAACTCCTTTATTTTGTCAAGTTTCAAAGAGCTACTGCAAACCATGTTGGATTTAGAGTTCCAAATTCATCTATCTATATAGGAGAGAACAGAGGGAAACCTAAATATATAAACTGCTACTGTAAACGAACGCTTCATCCTAGAAGAAGAAAATTTGGTGGGCCAAGTGGGATTTGTGTACTGATCATTACCAACAAGTATAATCAAGATTGGGTGAAAAAATATTTGCTTGTATTTCGGAAACTCGTTATTTCTTAGAAGCTTGGCAACCCCTCTCAATGAAAGTGCTTTTCTCCAGTCTGTGCCTCGGGCTACTTGAAGAGGAAACAAACCATAGAGACAAAACTGAGAACTCCTCTATTTTGTGAAGTCTCAAAGAGCTTTTACAAACCATGTTGGATTTAGAGTTTTAAATTCATCTATCTCTATAGGAGAGAACAGAGTGAAACCTAAAAATAAAAACTGCTAGTGTAAACGAACGCTTCAACCTAGAAGAACAAAATTGGGTGATCCAAATGGGATTTGTGTACCGATCATTACCACCAAGTATCATCAAGATTGCGTGAAAAAATATTTGCTGGTATTTCGGGAACTCATTATTCCTTGGAATCTTGGCAACCCCTTTCAATGAAAGTGCATTTCCACAGTCTGTGCCTAGGGCTACTTGAAGAGGAAACAAACCATAGAGACAATACTCAGAACTTCTGTATTTTGTCAAGTTTCAAAGAACTACTACAAACCATGTTGGATTTAGAGTTCCAAATTCATCTATCTATATAGGAGAGAACAGAGTGAAACCTAAAAGTAAAAACTGCTACTTTAAACTAACGCTTCAACCTAGAAGAACAAAATTTGGTGAGCCATGTGGGATTTGCGTACCCAACATTACCACCAAGTATCATTAAGATTGGGTGAAAAATATTTGCTGGTATTTCGGAAACTCATTATTTCTTGGAAGCTTGGCAACCCCTTTCAATGAAAGTGCATTTATACAGTCTGTGTCAATGACTACTTGAAGAGGAAAAAAACCATAGAGACAATACTGAGAACTACATTATTTGGTCAAGATTCTAAGAGCTACTACAAACCACGTGGAATTTAGAGTTCCAAAATTCATCTAATCTATATGGAAGAGAACAGAGTGAAACCTAAATATAAAAACTGCTACTGTAGACGAATGCTTCAACCTAGAAGAACACAATTTGGTGAGCCAAGTGGGATTGGTATACTGATCATTACCACCAAGTATCATCAAGATTGGGTGAAAAAATATTTGCTGGTATTTCGGAAACTCGTTATTTTTTAGAAGCTTGGCAAGCCCTCTCAATGAAAGTGCTTTTCTCCAGTCTGTGCCTCGGGCTACTTGAAGAGGAAACAAACCATAGAGACAAAACTGAGAACTCCTCTATTTTGTCAAGTTTCAAAGAGATATTACAAACCATGTTGGATTTAGAGTTTTAAATTCATCTATCTCTATAGGAGAGAACAGAGTGAAACCTAAAAATAAAAACTGCTACTGTAAACAAACACTTCAACCTAGAAGAACAAAATTGGGTGATCCTAGTGGGATTTGTGTACCGATCATTACCACCAAGTATCATCAAGATTGGGTGAAAAAATATTTGCTGTTATTTCGGGAACTCATTATTCCTTGGAAGCTTGGCAACCCCTTTCAATGAAAGGGCATTTCCACAGTCTGTGCGTAGGGCTACTTGAAGAGCAAACAAACCATAGAGACAATACTCAGAACTCCTGTATTTTGTCAAGTTTCAAAGAACTACTACAAACCATGTTGGATTTAGAGTTCCAAATTCATCTATCTATATAGGAGAGAACAGAGTGAAACCTAAAAGTAAAAATTGCTACTGTAATCGAACGCTTCAACCTAGAAGAACAAAATTTGGTGAGCCATGTGGAATTTGTGTACCAATCATTACCACCAAGTATCATCAAGATTGGGTGAAAAAATATTTGCTGGTATTTCGGAAACTCATTATTTCTTGGAAGCTTGGCAACCCCTTTCAATGAAAGTGCATTTCTACAGTCTGTGCCAAGGGCTACTTGAAGAGGAAACAAACCATAGAGACAATACTGAGAACTACATTATTTGGTCAAGATTCTAAGAGCTACTACAAACCACGTTGGATTTAGAGTTCCAAATTCATCTATCTATATGGAAGAGAACAGAGTGAAACCTAAATATAAAAACTGCTCCTGTAGACGAATGCTTCAAGCTAGAAGAACACAATTTTGTGAGCCAAGTGGGATTGGTATACTGATCTTTACCACCAAGTATCATCAAGATTGGGTGAAAAAGTATTTGCTGGTATTTCGGAAACTCATAATTTCTTGGAAGCTTGGGAAACTCCTTTCAATAAAAGTGCTTTTAAACAGTCTCTGCTTAGGGCTACTTGAAGATAAAACGAATCATAGAGATAAAACAGAGTTCTCCTTTATTTTATCATTTTTCAAAGAGCTACTATAAACCATGTTGTATTTACAGTTCCAAATTCATCTATCTATATAGGAGAGAAAGAGAGTGAAACCTAAATTAAAAACTGCTACTGTAGACGAACGCTTCAACCTAGAAGAACGAAATTTGGTGAGCCAAGTGGGATTTGTGTACTTGTCATTACCACCACGTATCATCAAGATTGGGTGAAAAAGAATTTGCTGGTATTTCGAAAACTTGTAATTTCTTGGAAGCTTGGCAACTCCTTTCAATGAAAGTGCTTTTCCACAGTCTCTGCCTAGGGCTACTTGAAGAGGAAACAAATCATAGAGACAAAACTGAGAACTACTTTTTTTTGTCAACTTTCAAGCGCTACTACAAAACATGCTGGATTTTGAGTTCCAAAATCAGCTATCAATATAGGAGAGAACAGAAGGAAACCTAAAAATATAAACTGCTACTATAAACCAACACTTCAACCTAGAAGAACACAATTTGGTGAGCCAAGTGGGATTTGTGTACTTGTGATTACCACCAAGTATCATCAAGATTGGGTGAAAAAGTATTTGCTGGTATTTCGGAAACTCGTTATTTCTTAGAAGCTTGGAAACCCCTTTCAATGAAATTGCTTTTCCACAAGTCTCTGCTTAGGGCTACTTGAAGACTATACAAACCATAGGGACAAAACTGAGAACTCCTTTATGTTGTAAAGTTTTAAAGAGCTACTACAAACCATGTTGGATTTAGAGTTCCAAATTCATCTATCTATATAGGAGAGAACAGAGGGAAACCTAAAAATAAAAACTGCTCTTGTAAACGAACGCTTCAACCAAGAAGAGCAAAATTTGGTGAGCCAAGTGGGATTTGTGTATTTGTAATTACCACCAAGTATTATCAAGATTGGGTGAAAAATATTTGCTGGTATTTCGGAAACCCGTAATTTTTTGGGAGCTTGGCAAACCCTTTCAATGAAAGTGCTTTTCCCAGTTTCTCCTTAGGGCTACTTGAAGAGGAAACAAATCATAGAGAAAAAACTGAGAACTCCTTTATTTTGTCACGTTTCAAAGAGCTACTACAATTCATGTTGGATTTAGAGTTCCAAATTCATCTATCTATATAGGAGAGAACAGAGGGAAACCTAAATATAAAAACTGCTACTGTGGACGAACGCTTCAACCTAGAAAACAAAATTTGGTGAGCCAAGTGGGATTTTTGTACTGATCATTACCACCAAGTACCTTCAATATTGGGTGAAAAAATGTTTGCTGGTATTTTAGAAACTCGTTATTTCTTAGAAACTTGGCAATCCCTCTCAATGAAAGTGCTTTTCCATAGTCTGTGCCTAGGGCTTACTTGAAGAAGAAACAAGCCATAGAGAGAAAACTGAGAACTCCTTTATTTTGTGAAGTTTCAAAGAGCTACTACCAAACCATGTTGGATTTAGATTTCCAAATTCATCTATGTATATAGGAGAGAACAGAGGGAAACCAAAAAATATAAACTGATACTGTAAACGAACGCTTCAAATTTGAAGAACAAAATTCGGTGAGCCAAGTGGGATTTGTGTACTTGTCATTACCACCACGTATCATCAAGATTGGGTGAAAAAATATTTGCTGGTATTTCGGAAACTCGAAATTTCTTGGAAGCTTGGAAACCCCTTTCAATGAAAGTGCTTTTTCCACAGTCTCTGCTTAGGGCTACTTTAAGAGGAAACAAACCATAGAGACAAAACTGAGACCTCTTTTTTTTTGTCAAGTTTCTATGAGCTACTACAAACCATGTTGGATTTAGAGTCCCATATTCATCTATCTATATAGGAGAGAACAGATGGAAACCTAATTATAAAAACTGCTAGTGTAGACGAACGCTACAACCTAGAAGAACACAATTTGGTGAGCCAAGATGAATTTGTGTACTGATCATTACCACCAAGTATCATCAAGATGGGGTGAAAAAATTGTTGCTGCTATTTCGGAAACTCGTTATTTCTTAGAAGTTTGGCAACCCCTCTCAATGAAAATGCTTTTCCACATTCTGTGTCTACGGCTACTTGAAGAGGTAACAAACCATAGAGACAACTGAGATCTCCTTTATTTCGTCAGGTTTCAAAGAGCTACTACAAACCTTGTTGGATTTAGAGTTCCAAATTAATCTATCTATATAGGAGAGAAACAGAGGGAAACCTAAAAATATAAACTGCTACT
>NW_027512031.1:0-18473 GCF_048772815.1 Callospermophilus lateralis | reverse complement strand
ATGATCAGTACACCAATCCCACTTGGATGCTCAAGTTTCATTCTTTTACGTTGAAGCATTCGTTTGCAGTAACAGTTTGAATTTTTAGGTTTCACTCTGTTTTCTCCTATATTGACAGATGCAGTTCGAACTATATCCAACACGGTTTGTGCTAGGTTCTTGAAACTTGACACAATACATTAATTCTACGTTCTATCTCTAAGGTTTGTTTCCTCTTGATGTAGCCTAAAGCAGGGACTGGGGAATAACTCGTATAATGAAAGGAGTTGCCAAACTTCCAAAACACTAGAGTCTCCTGAAATCTCAACATATATTTTTTCATCCAATCTTCATGATACTTTCAAGTAATGATCAGTACACCAATCCCACTTGGATGCTCAAGTTTCGTTCTTTTACGTTGATGCATTCGTTTGCAGTAACAGTTTGAAGTTTTAGGTTTCACTCTGTTTTCTCCTATATTGACAGATGCAGTTAGAACTCTAAATCAAACACGGTTTGTGCTAGCTTCTTGAAACTTGACACAATACAGTAGTTCTACGTTCTATCTCTAAGGTTTGTTTCCTCTTGATGTAGCCTTAAGCAGATACTGGTGAATGACACATTCAAGGAAAGGCGTTGTTAGGCGGCCAAAACACTAGAGTCTCCTGAAATCTCAACATAAATTTTTGCTTCCGACCTTCATGATACTTTCAAGTAATGAGCAGTACACCAATCAAACTTGGATGCCCACGTTTCGTACTTCTAGGTTGAAGCATTCGTTTGCAGTAACAGTTTGAATTTTTAGGTTTCACTCTGTTTTCTACTATTTTGACAGATGCGTTCGAACTCTAAATCAAACACGGTTTGTGCTAGCTTCTTGAAACTTGACACAATACATTAGTTCTACGTTCTATCGCTAAGGTTTGTTTCCTCTTGATGTAGCCTAAAGCAGGGACTGGCGAATAACACTTATAATGAAAGGAGTTGCCAAACTTCCAAAACACTAGAGTCTCCTGAAATCTCAACATATATTTTTTCATCCAATCTTCATGATACTTTCAAGTAATGATCAGTACACCAATCCCACTTGGATGCTCAAGTTTCGTTCTTTTACGTTGAAGCATTCGTTTGCAGTAACAGTTTGAATTTTTAGGTTTCACTCTGTTTTCTCCTATATTGACAGATGCAGTTAGAACTCTAAATCAAACACGGTTTGTGCTAGCTTCTTGAAACTTGACACAATACAGTAGTTCTACGTTCTATCTCTAAGGTTTGTTTCCTCTTGATGTAGCCTTAAGCAGACACTGGTGAATGACACATTCAATGAAAGGCGTTGTTAGGCGGCCAAAAACACTAGAGTCTCCTGAAATCTCAACATAAATTTTTGCTTCCGACCTTCATTTTACTTTCAAGTAATGAGCAGTGCACCAATCAAACTTGGATGCCCACGTTTCGTTCTCATAGGTTGAAGCATTCGTTTGCAGTAACAGTTTGAATTTTTAGGTTTCACTCTGTTTTCTCCTATATTGACAGATGCGTTCGAACTCTAAATCAAACACGATTTGTGCTAGCTTCTTGAAACTTGACACAATACATTAGTTCTACGTTCTATCTCTAAGGTTTGTTTCCTCTTGATGTAGCCTTAAGCAGATACTGGTGAATGACACATTCAATGAAAGGCGTTGTTAGGCGGCCAAAACACTAGAGTCTCCTGAAATCTCAACATAAATTTTTGCTTCCGACCTTCATGATACTTTCAAGTAATGAGCAGTACACCAATCAAACTTGGATGTCCACGTTTCGTTCTCCTAGGTTGAAGCAATCGTTTGCAGTAACAGTTTGAATTTTAGGTTTCACTCTGTTTTCTCCTATATTGAAAGATGCAGTTAGAACTCTAAATCAAACACGGTTTGTGCTAGCTTCTTGAAACTTGACACAATACAGTAGTTCTACGTTCTATCTCTAAGGTTTGTTTCCTCTTGATGTAGCCTTAAGCAGATACTGGTGAATGACACATTCAAGGAAAGGCGTTGTTAGGCGGCCAAAACACTAGAGTCTCCTGAAATCTCAACATAAATTTTTGCTTCCGACCTTCATGATACTTTCAAGTAATGAGCAGTACAGCAATCAAACTTGGATGACCACGTTTCGTTCTCCTAGGTTGAAGCAATCGTTTGCAGTAACAGTTTGAATTTTTAGGTTTCACTCTGTTTTCTCCTATATTGACAGATGCGTTCGAACTCTAAATCAAACACGGTTTGTGCTAGCTTCTTGAAACTTGACACAATACATGAGTTCTACGTTCTATCTCTAAGGTTTGTTTTCTCTTGATGTAGCCTAAAGCAGGGACTGGCGCATAACACTCATATTGAAGGGGTTGCCAAACTTCCAAAACGCTAGAGTCTCCTGAAATCTCATCATATATTTTTTCTTCCAATCTTCATGATACTTTCAAGTAATGATCAGTACACCAATCCCACTTGGATGCTCAAGTTTCATTCTTTTACGTTGAAGCATTCGTTTGCAGTAACAGTTTGAATTTTTAGGTTTCACTCTGTTTTCTCCTATATTGACAGATGCAGTTCGAACTATATCCAACACGGTTTGTGCTAGGTTCTTGAAACTTGACACAATACATTAATTCTACGTTCTATCTCTAAGGTTTGTTTCCTCTTGATGTAGCCTAAAGCAGGGACTGGGGAATAACACGTATAATGAAAGGAGTTGCCAAACTTCCAAAACACTAGAGTCTCCTGAAATCTCAACATATATTTTTTCATCCAATCTTCATGATACTTTCAAGTAATGATCAGTACACCAATCCCACTTGGATGCTCAAGTTTCGTTCTTTTACGTTGATGCATTCGTTTGCAGTAACAGTTTGAAGTTTTAGGTTTCACTCTGTTTTCTCCTATATTGACAGATGCAGTTAGAACTCTAAATCAAACACGGTTTGTGCTAGCTTCTTGAAACTTGACACAATACAGTAGTTCTACGTTCTATCTCTAAGGTTTGTTTCCTCTTGATGTAGCCTTAAGCAGATACTGGTGAATGACACATTCAAGGAAAGGCGTTGTTAGGCGGCCAAAACACTAGAGTCTCCTGAAATCTCAACATAAATTTTTGCTTCCGACCTTCATGATACTTTCAAGTAATGAGCAGTACACCAATCAAACTTGGATGCCCACGTTTCGTTCTTCTAGGTTGAAGCATTCGTTTGCAGTAACAGTTTGAATTTTTAGGTTTCACTCTGTTTTCTACTATTTTGACAGATGCGTTCGAACTCTAAATCAAACACGGTTTGTGCTAGCTTCTTGAAACTTGACACAATACATTAGTTCTACGTTCTATCGCTAAGGTTTGTTTCCTCTTGATGTAGCCTAAAGCAGGGACTGGCGAATAACACTTATAATGAAAGGAGTTGCCAAACTTCCAAAACACTAGAGTCTCCTGAAATCTCAACATATATTTTTTCATCCAATCTTCATGATACTTTCAAGTAATGATCAGTACACCAATCCCACTTGGATGCTCAAGTTTCGTTCTTTTACGTTGAAGCATTCGTTTGAAGTAACAGTTTGAATTTTTAGGTTTCACTCTGTTTTCTCCTATATTGACAGATGCAGTTAGAACTCTAAATCAAACACGGTTTGTGCTAGCTTCTTGAAACTTGACACAATACAGTAGTTCTACGTTCTATCTCTAAGGTTTGTTTCCTCTTGATGTAGCCTTAAGCAGACACTGGTGAATGACACATTCAATGAAAGGCGTTGTTAGGCGGCCAAAACACTAGAGTCTCCTGAAATCTCAACATAAATTTTTGCTTCCGACCTTCATTTTACTTTCAAGTAATGAGCAGTGCACCAATCAAACTTGGATGCCCACGTTTCGTTCTCATAGGTTGAAGCATTCGTTTGCAGTAACAGTTTGAATTTTTAGGTTTCACTCTGTTTTCTCCTATATTGACAGATGCGTTCGAACTCTAAATCAAACACGATTTGTGCTAGCTTCTTGAAACTTGACACAATACATTAGTTCTACGTTCTATCTCTAAGGTTTGTTTCCTCTTGATGTAGCCTTAAGCAGATACTGGTGAATGACACATTAAATGAAAGGCGTTGTTAGGCGGCCAAAACACTAGAGTCTCCTGAAATCTCAACATAAATTTTTGCTTCCGACCTTCATGATACTTTCAAGTAATGAGCAGTACACCAATCAAACTTGGATGACCACGTTTCGTTCTCCTAGTTTGAAGCAATCGTTTGCAGTAACAGTTTGAATTTTTAGGTTTCACTCTTTTTTCTCCTATATTGACAGATGCAGTTAGAACTCTAATTCAAACACGGTTTGTGCTAGCTTCTTGAAACTTGACACAATACAGTAGTTCTACGTTCTATCTCTAAGGTTTGTTTCCTCTTGATGTAGCCTTAAGCAGATACTGGTGAATGACACATTCAAGGAAAGGCGTTGTTAGGCGGCCAAAACACTAGAGTCTCCTGAAATCTCAACATAAATTTTTGCTGCCGACCTTCATGATACTTTCAAGTAATGAGCAGTACAACAATCAAACTTGGATGACCACGTTTCGTTCTCCTAGGTTGAAGCAATCGTTTGCAGTAACAGTTTGAATTTTTAGCTTTCACTCTGTTTTCTCCTATATTGACAGATGCGTTCGAACTCTAAATCAAACACGGTTTGTGCTAGCTTCTTGAAACTTGACTCAATACATTAGTTCTACGTTCTATCTCTAAGGTTTGTTTTCTCTTGATGTAGCCTAAAGCAGGGACTGGCGCATAACACTCATATTGAAGGGGTTGCCAAACTTTCAAAACGCTAGAGTCTCCTGAAATCTCAACATATATTTTTTCATTCAATCTTCATGATACTTTCAAGTAATGATCAGTACACCAATCCCACTTGGTTGCTCAAGTTTCATTCTTTTACGTTGAAGCATTCGTTTGCAGTAACAGTTTGAATTTTTAGGTTTCACTCTGTTTTCTCCTATATTGACAGATGCAGTTCGAACTATATCCAACACGGTTAGTGCTAGCTTCTTGAAACTTGACACAATACATTAATTCTACGTTCTTTTTCTAAGGTTTGTTTCCTCTTGATGTAGCCTAAAGCAGGGACTGGGGAATAACACGTATAATGAAAGGAGTTGCCAAACTTCCAAAACACTAGAGTCTCCTGAAATCTCAACATATATTTTTTCATCCAATCTTCATGATACTTTCAAGTAATGATCAGTACACCAATCCCACTTGGATGCTCAAGTTTCGTTCTTTTACGTTGATGCATTCGTTTGCAGTAACAGTTTGAAGTTTTAGATTTCACTCTGTTTTCTCCTATATTGACAGATGCAGTTAGAACTCTAAATCAAACACGGTTTGTGCTAGCTTCTTGAAACTTGACACAATACAGTAGTTCTACGTTCTATCTCTAAGGTTTGTTTCCTCTTGATGTAGCCTTAAGCAGATACTGGTGAATGACACATTCAATGAAAGTCGTTGTTAGGCGGCCAAAACACTAGAGTCTCCTGAAATCTCAACATAAATTTTTGCTTCCGACCTTCATGATACTTTCAAGTAATGAGCAGTACACCAATCAAACTTGGATGCCCCCGTTTCGTTCTTCTAGGTTGAAGCATTCGTTTGCAGTAACAGTTTGAATTTTTAGGTTTCACTCTGTTTTCTACTATTTTGACAGATGCGTTCGAACTCTAAATCAAACACGGTTTGTGCTAGCTTCTTGAAACTTGACACAATACATTAGTTCTACGTTCTATCTCTAAGGTTTGTTTCCTCTTGATGTAGCCTAAAGCAGGGACTGGCGAATAACACTTATAATGAAAGGAGTTGCCAAACTTCCAAAACACTAGAGTCTCCTGAAATCTCAACATATATTTTTTCATCCAATCTTCATGATACTTTCAAGTAATGATCAGTACAGCAATCCCACTTGGATGCTCAAGTTTCGTTCTTTTACGTTGAAGCATTCGTTTGCAGTAACAGTTTGAATTTTTAGGTTTCACTCTGTTTTCTCCTATATTGACAGATGCAGTTAGAACTTTAATCAAACACGGTTTGTGCTAGCTTCTTGAAACTTGACACAATACATTAGTTCTACGTTCTATCTCTAAGGTTTGTTTCCTCTTGATGTAGCCTTAAGGAGACACTGGTGAATGACACATTCAATGAAAGGCGTTGTTAGGCGGCTAGAACACTAGAGTTTCCTGAAATCTCAACATAAATTTTTGCTTCCGACCTTCATGATACTTTCACGTAATGAGCAGTGCACCAATCAAACTTGGATGCCCACGTTTCGTTCTCATAGGTTGAAGCATTCGTTTGCATTAACAGTTTGAATTTTTAGGTTTCACTCTGTTTTCTCCTATATTGACAGATGCTTTCGAACTCTAAATCAAACACGATTTGTGCTAGCTTCTTGAAACTTGACACAATACAGTAGTTCTACGTTCTATCTCTAAGGTTTGTTTCCTCTTGATGTAGCCTTAAGCAGATACTGGTGAATGACACATTCAAGGAAAGGCGTGGTTAGGCGGCAAAAAAACTAGAGTCTCCTGAAATCTCAACATAAATTTTTGCTTCCGACCTTCATGATACTTTCAAGTAATGAGCAGTACACCAATCAAACTTGGATGCCCACGTTTCGTTCTCCTAGGTAGAAGCAATCGTTTGCAGTAACAGTTTGAATTTTTAGGTTTCACTCTGTTTTCTCCTATATTGACAGATGCGTTCGAACTCTAAATCAAACACGATTTGTGCTAGCTTCTTGAAACTTGACACAATACATTAGTTCTACGTTCTATCTCTAAGGTTTGTTTCCTCTTGATGTAGCCTTAAGCAGATACTGGTGAATGACACATTCAATTTAAGGCATTGTTAGGCGGCCAAAACACTAGAGTCTCCTGAAATCTCAACATAAATTTTTGCTTCCGACATTCATGATACTTTCAAGTAATGAGCAGTACACCAATCAAACTTGGATGACCACGTTTCGTTCTCCTAGGTTGAAGCAATCGTTTGCAGTAACAGTTTGAAGTTTTAGCTTTCACTCTGTTTTCTCCTATATTGACAGATGCGTTCGAACACTAAATAAAACACGGTTTGTGCTAGCTTCTTGAAACTTGACACAATACATTAGTTCTACGTTCTATCTCTAAGGTTTGTTTTCTCTTGATGTAGCCTAAAGCAGGGACTGGCGAATAACACTCATATTGAAGGGGTTGCCAAACTTCCAAAACGCTAGAGTCTCCTGAAATCTCAACATATATTTTTTCATCCAATCTTCATTATACTTTCAAGTAATGATCAGTACACCAATCCCACTTGGATGCTCAAGTTTCATTCTTTTACGTTGAAGCATTCGTTTGCAGTATCAGTTTGAATTTTTAGGTTTCACTCTGTTTTCTCCTATATTGACCGATGCAGTTCGAACTATATCCCACACGGTTTGTGCTAGCTTCTTGAAACTTGACACAATACATTAATTCTATGTTCTATCTCTAAGGTGTGTTTCCTCTTGATGTAGCCTAAAGCAGGGACTGGGGAATAACACGTATAATGAAAGGAGTTGCCAAACTTCCAAAACACTAGAGTCTCCTGAAATCTCAACATATATTTTGTCATCCAATCTTCATGATACTTTCAAGTAATGATCAGTACACCAATCCCACTTGGATGCTCAAGTTTCGTTCTTTTGCGTTGATGCATTCGTTTGCAGTAACAGTTTGAAGTTTTAGGTTTCACTCTGTTTTCTCCTATATTGACAGATGCAGTTAGAACTCTAAATCAAACACGGTTTGTGCTAGCTTCTTGAAACTTGACAAAATACAGTAGTTCTACGTTCTATCTCTAAGGTTTGTTTCCTCTTGATGTAGCCTTAAGCAGATACTGGTGAATGACACATTCAATGAAAGGCCTTGTTAGGCTGCCAAAACACTAGAGTCTCCTGAAATCTCAACATAAATTTTTGCTTCCGACCTTCATGATACTTTCAAGTAATGAGCAGTACACCAATCAAACTTGGATGCCCACGTTTCGTTCTCCTAGGTTGAAGCAATCGTTTGCAGTAACAGTTTGAATTTTTAGGTTTCACTCTGTTTTCTCCTATATTGACAGATGTGTTCGAACTCTAAATCAAACACGATTTGTGCTAGCTTCTTGAAACTTGACACAATACATTCCTTCTACGTTCTATCTCTAAGGTTTGTTTCCTCTTGATGTAGCCTAAAGCAGAGACTGGCGAATAACACTCATATTGAAGGGGTTGCCAATCTTCCAAAACACTAGAGTCTCCTGAAATCTCAACATATATTTTTTCATCCAATCTTCATGATACTTTCAAATAATGATCAGTACACCAATCCCACTTGGATGCTCAAGTTTCGTTCTTTTACGTTGAAGCATTCTTTTGCAGTAACAGTTTGAAGTTTTAGGTTTCACTCTGTTTTCTCCTATATTGACAGATGCAGTTAGAACTCTAAATCAAGCACGGTTTTTGCTAGCTTCTTGAAACTTGACACAATACAGTAGTTCTACGTTCTATTTCTAAGGTTTGTTTCCTCTTGATGTAGCCTTAAGCAGATACTGGTGAATGACACATTCAATGAAAGGCGTTGTTAGGCTGCCAAAACACTAGAGTCTCCTGAAATCTCAACATAAATTTTTGCTTCCGACATTCATGATACTTTCAAGTAATGAGCAGTGCACCAATCAAACTTGGATGCCCAAGTTTCGTTCTCCTAGGTTGAAGCATTCGTTTGCAGTAACAGTTTGAATTTTTAGGTTTCACTCTGTTTTCTCCTATATTGACAGTTGCAGTTCGAACTATATCAAACACGGTTTGTGCTAGCTTCTTGAAACTTGACACAATACATTAGTTCTACGTTCTATATCTAAAGTTTGTTTCCTCTTGATGTAGCCTAAAGCAGGGACTGGCGAATAACACTCATATTGAAGGGGTTGCCAAACTTCCAAAACACTAGAGTCTCCTGAAATCTCAACATATATTTTTTCATCCAATCTTCATGATCCTTTCAAGTAATGATCAGTACACCAATCCCACTTGGATGCTCAAGTTTCATTCTTTTACGTTGAAGCATTCGTTTGCAGTAACAGTTTGAATTTTTAGGTTTCACTCTGTTTTCTCCTATATTGACAGATGCAGTTCGAACTATATCCAACACGTTTTGTGCTAGCTTCTTGAAACTTGACACAATACATTAATTCTACGTTCTATCTCTAAGGTTTTTTTCCTCTTGATGTAGCCTAAAGCAGGGACTGGGGAATAACACGTATAATGAAAGGAGTTGCCAAACTTCCAAAACACTAGAGTCTCCTGAAATCTCAACATATTTTTTTTCATCCAATCTTAATGATACTTTCAAGTAATGATCAGTACACCAATCCCAGTTGGATGCTCAAGTTTCGTTCTTTTACGTTGATGCATTCGTTTGCAATAACAGTTTGAGGTTTTAGGTTTCACTCTGTTTTCTCCTATATTGACAGATGCAGTTAGAACTCTAAATCAAGCACGGTTTGTGCTAGCTTCTTGAAACTTGACACAATACAGTAGTTCTACATTCTATCTCTAAGGTTTGTTTCCTCTTGATGTAGCCTTAAGCAGACACTGGTGAATGACACATTCAATGAAAGGCGTTGTTAGGCGGCCAAAACACTAGAGTCTCCTGAAATCTCAACATAAATTTTTGCTTCCGACTTTCATGATACTTTCAAGTAATGAGCAGTGCACCAATCAAACTTGGATGCCCACGTTTCGTTCTCATAGGTTGAAGCATTCGTTTGCAGTAACAGTTTGAATTTTTAGGTTTCACTCTGCTTTCTCCTATATTGACAGATGCGTTCGAACTCTAAATCAAACACGATTTGTGCTAGCTTCTTGAAACTTGACACAATACATTAGTTCTACGTTCTATCTCTAAGGTTTGATTCCTCTTGATGTAGCCTTAAGCAGATACTGGTGAATGACACATTCAATTTAAGGCGTTGTTAGGCGGCCAAAACACTAGAGTCTCCTGAAATCTCAACATAAATTTTTGCTTCCGACTTTCATGATACTTTCAAGTAATGAGCAGTACACCAATCAAACTTGGATGACCACGTTTCGTTCTCCTAGGTTGAAGCAATCGTTTGCAGTCACAGTTTGAATTTTTAGCTTTCACTCTGTTTTCTCCTATATTGACAGATGCGTTCGAACTCTAAATCAAACACGGTTTGTGCGAGCTTCTTGATACTTGACACAATACATTAGTTCTACGTTCTATCTCTAAGGTTTGTTTCCTCTTGATGTAGCCTAAAGCAGGGACTGGCGCATAACACTCATATTGAAGGGGTTGCCAAACTTCCAAAACGCTAGAGTCTCCTGAAATCTCATCATATATTTTTTCTTCCAATCTTCATGATACTTTCAAGTAATGATCAGTACACCAATCCCACTTAGATGCTCAAGTTTCGTTCTTTTACGTTGATGCATTCGTTTGCAGTAAGAGTTTGAAGTTTTAGGTTTCACTCTGTTTTCTCCTATATTGACAGATGCAGTTAGAACTCTAAATCAAACACGGTTTGTGCTAGCTTCTTGAAACTTGACACAATACAATAGTTCTACGTTCTAACTCTAAGGTTTGTTTCCTCTTCATGTAGCCTTAAGCAGATACTGGTGAATGACACATTCAATGAAAGGCGTTGTTAGGCGGCCAAAACACTAGAGTCTCCTGAAATCTCAACATAAATTTTTGCTTCCGACCTTCATGATACTTTCAAGTAATGAGCAGTGAACCAATCAAACTTGGATGCCCACGTTTCGTTCTCCTAGGTTGAAGCATTCGTTTGCAGTAACAGTTTGAATTTTTAGGTTTCATTCTGTTTTCTCCTATATTGACAGATGCGTTCGAACTCTAAATCAAACACGATTTGTGCTAGCTTCTTGAAACTTGACACAATACATTAGTTCTACGTTCTATCTCTAAGGTTTGTTTCCTCTTGATTTAGCCTAAAGCAGGGACTGGCGAATAACACTCATATTGAAGGGGTTGCCAAAATTCCAAAACACTAGAGTCTCCTGAAATCTCAACATATATTTTTTCATCCAATCTTCATGATACTTTCAAGTAATTATCAGTACACCAATCCCACTTGGATGCTCAAGTTTCATTCTTTTACGTTGAAGCATTCGTTTGCAGTAACAGTTTGAATTTTTAGGTTTCACTCTGTTTTCTACTATATTGACAGATGCAGTTCGAACTATATCCAACACGTTTTGTGCTAGCTTCTTGAAACTTGACACAATACATTAATTCTACGTTCTATCTCTAAGGTTTGTTTCCTCTTGATGTAGCCTAAAGCAGGGACTGGGGAATAACACGTATAATGAAAGGAGTTGCCAAACTTCCAAAACACTAGAGTCTCCTGAAATCTCAACATATATTTTTTCATCCAATCTTAATGATACTTTCAAGTAATGATCAGTACACCAATCCCACTTGGATGCTCAAGTTTCGTTCTTTTACGTTGATGCATTCGTTTGCAATAACAGTTTGAGGTTTTAGGTTTCACTCTGTTTTCTCCTATATTGACAGATGCAGTTAGAACTCTAAATCAAGCACGGTTTGTGCTAGCTTCTTGAAACTTGACACAATACAGAAGTTCTACATTCTATCTCTAAGGTTTTTTTCCTCTTGATGTAGCCTTAAGCAGACACTGGTGAATGACACATTCAATGAAAGGCGTTGTTAGGCGGCCAAAACACTAGAGTCTCCTGAAATCTCAACATAAATTTTTGCTTCCGACTTTCATGATACTTTCAAGTAATGAGCAGTGCACCAATCAAACTTGGATGCCCACGTTTCGTTCTCATAGGTTGAAGCATTCGTTTGCAGTAACAGTTTGAATTTTTAGGTTTCACTCTGCTTTCTCCTATATTGACAGATGCGTTCGAACTCTAAATCAAACACGATTTGTGCTAGCTTCTTGAAACTTGACACAATACATTAGTTCTACGTTCTATCTCTAAGGTTTGATTCCTCTTGATGTAGCCTTAAGCAGATACTGGTGAATGACACATTCAATTTAAGGCGTTGTTAGGCGGCCAAAACACTAGAGTCTCCTGAAATCTCAACATAAATTTTTGCTTCCGACTTTCATGATACTTTCAAGTAATGAGCAGTACACCAATCAAACTTGGATGACCACGTTTCGTTCTCCTAGGTTGAAGCAATCGTTTGCAGTAACAGTTTGAATTTTTAGCTTTCACTCTGTTTTCTCCTATATTGACAGATGCGTTCGAACTCTAAATCAAACACGGTTTGTGCGAGCTTCTTGATACTTGACACAATACATTAGTTCTACGTTCTATCTCTAAGGTTTGTTTTCTCTTGATGTAGCCTAAAGCAGGGACTGGCGAATAACACTCATATTGAAGGGGTTGCCAAACGTCCAAAACGCTAGAGTCTCCTGAAATCTCATCATATATTTTTTCTTCCAATCTACATGATACTTTCAAGTAATGATCAGTACACCAATCCCACTTGGATGCTCAAGTTTCGTTCTTTTACGTTAATGCATTCGTTTGCAGTAACAGTTTGAAGTTTTAGGTTTCACTCTGTTTTCTCCTATATTGACAGATGCAGTTAGAACTCTAAATCAAACACGGTTTGTGCTAGCTTCTTGAAACTTGACACAATACAGTAGTTCTACGTTCTATCTCTAAGGTTTGTTTCCTCTTCATGTAGCCTTAAGCAGATACTGGTGAATGACACATTCAATGAAAGGCGTTGATAGGCGGCCAAAACACTAGAGTCTCCTGAAATCTCAACATAAATTTTTGCTTCCGACCTTCATGATACTTTCAAGTAATGAGCAGTGCACCAATCAAACTTGGATGCCCACGTTTCGTTCTCCTAGGTTGAAGCATTCGTTTGCAGTAACAGTTTGAATTTTTAGGTTTCACTCTGTTTTCTCCTATATTGACAGATGCGTTCGAACTCTAAATCAAACACGATTTGTGCTAGCTTCTTGAAACTTGACACAATACATTAGTTCTACGTTCTGTCTCTAAGGTTTGTTTCCTCTTGATGTAGCCTAAAGCAGGGACTGGCGAATAACACTCATATTGAAGGGGTTGCCAAACTTCCAAAACACTAGAGTCTCCTGAAATCTCAACATATATTTTTTCATCCAATCTTCATGATACTTTCAAGTAATGATCAGTACACCAATCCCACTTGGATGCTCAAGTTTCGTTCTTTTACGTTGAAGCATTCGTTTGCAGTAAGAGTTTGAAGTTTTAGGTTTCACTCTGTTTTCTCCTATATTGACAGATGCAGTTAGAACTCTAAATCAAACACGATTTGTGCTAGCTTCTTGAAACTTGACACAATACATTAGTTCTACGTTCTATCTCTAAGGTTTGTTTCCTCTTGATGTAGCCTTAAGCAGATACTGGTGAATGACACAATCAAGGAAAGGCGTGGTTAGGCGGCCAAAACACTAGAGTCTCCTGAAATCTCAACATAAATTTTTGCTTCCGACCTTCATGATACGTTCAAGTAATGAGCAGTACACCAATCAAACTTGGATGCCCACGTTTCGTTCTCCTAGGTTGAAGCAATCGTTTGCAGTAACAGTTTGAATTTTTAGGTTTCACTCTGTTTTCTCCTATATTGACAGATGCGTTCGAACTCTAAATCAAACACGGTTTGTGCTAGCTTCTTGAAACTTGACACAATACATAGTTCTACGTTCTATCTCTAAGGTTTGTTTCCTCTTGATGTAGCCTAAAGCAGGGACTGGCGAATAACACTCATATTGAAGGGGTTGCCAAACGTCCAAAACGCTAGAGTCTCCTGAAATCTCATCATATATTTTTTCTTCCAATCTACATGATACTTTCAAGTAATGATCAGTACACCAATCCCACTTGGATGCTCAAGTTTCGTTCTTTTACGTTAATGCATTCGTTTGCAGTAACAGTTTGAAGTTTTAGGTTTCACTCTGTTTTCTCCTATATTGACAGATGCAGTTAGAACTCTAAATCAAACACGGTTTGTGCTAGCTTCTTGAAACTTGACACAATACAGTAGTTCTACGTTCTATCTCTAAGGTTTGTTTCCTCTTCATGTAGCCTTAAGCAGATACTGGTGAATGACACATTCAATGAAAGGCGTTGATAGGCGGCCAAAACACTAGAGTCTCCTGAAATCTCAACATAAATTTTTGCTTCCGACC
Source organism: Callospermophilus lateralis (assembly GCF_048772815.1). Classification (NCBI taxonomy): domain Eukaryota; kingdom Metazoa; phylum Chordata; class Mammalia; order Rodentia; family Sciuridae; genus Callospermophilus; species Callospermophilus lateralis. Next base: position 4,227 of record NW_027512031.1, on the reverse strand, counting down.
TTCATGATACTTTCAAGTAATGAGCAGTGCACCAATCAAACTTGGATGCCCACGTTTCGTTCTCCTAGGTTGAAGCATTCGTTTGCAGTAACAGTTTGAATTTTTAGGTTTCACTCTGTTTTCTCCTATATTGACAGATGCGTTCGAACTCTAAATCAAACACGATTTGTGCTAGCTTCTTGAAACTTGACACAATACATTAGTTCTACGTTCTATCTCTAAGGTTTTTTTCCTCTTGATGTAGTCTAAAGCAGGGACTGGCGAATAACACTCATATTGAAGGGGTTGCCAAACTTCCAAAACACTAGAGTCTCCTGAAATCTCAACATATATTTTTTCATCCAATCTTCATGATACTTTCAAGTAATGATCAGTACACCAATCCCAGTTGGATGCTCAAGTTTCGTTCTTTTACGTTGAAGCATTCGTTTGCAGTAACAGTTTGAAGTTTTAGGTTTCACTCTGTTTTCTCCTATATTGACAGATGCAGTTAGAACTCTAAATCAAACACGGTTTGTGCTAGCTTCTTGAAACTTGACACAATACAGTAGTTCTACGTTCTATCTCTAAGGTTTGTTTCCTCTTGATGTAGCCTTAAGCAGACACTGGTGAATGACACATTCAATGAAAGGCGTTGTTAGGCGGCCAAAACACTAGAGTCTCCTGAAATCTCAACATAAATTTTTGCTTCCGACCTTCATGATACTTTCAAGTATTGAGCAGTGCACCAATCAAACTTGGATGCCCACGTTTCGTTCTCATAGGTTGAAGCATTCGTTTGCAGTAACAGTTTGAATTTTTAGGTTTCACTCTGTTTTCTCCTATATTGACAGATGCGTTCGAACTCTAAATCAAACACGATTTGTGCTAGCTTCTTGAAACTTGACACAATACATTAGTTCTACGTTCTATCACTAAGGTTTGTTTCCTCTTGATGTAGCCTTAAGCAGATACTGGTGAATGACACATTCAATGAAAGGCGTTGTTAGGCCGCCAAAACACTAGAGTCTCCTGAAATCTCAACATAAATTTTTGCTTCCGACCTTCATGATACTTTCAAGTTATGAGCAGTGCACCAATCAAACTTGGATGCCCACGTTTCGTTCTCCTAGGTTGAAGCATTCGTTTGCAGTAACAGTTTGAATTTTTAGGTTTCACTCTGTTTTCTCCTATATTGACAGATGCGTTCGAACTCTAAATCAAACACGATTTGTGCTAGCTTCTTGAAACTTGACACAATACATTAGTTCTACGTTCTGTCTCTAAGGTTTGTTTCCTCTTGATGTAGCCTAAAGCAGGGACTGGCGAATAACACTCATATTGAAGGGGTTGCCAAACTTCCAAAACACTAGAGTCTCCTGAAATCTCAACATATATTTTTTCATCCAATCTTCATGATACTTTCAAGTAATGATCAGTACACCAATCCCACTTGGATGCTCAAGTTTCGTTCTTTTACGTTGAAGCATTCGTTTGCAGTAAGAGTTTGAAGTTTTAGGTTTCACTCTGTTTTCTCCTATATTGACAGATGCAGTTAGAACTCTAAATCAAACACGATTTGTGCTAGCTTCTTGAAACTTGACACAATACATTAGTTCTACGTTCTATCTCTAAGGTTTGTTTCCTCTTGATGTAGCCTTAAGCAGATACTGGTGAATGACACAATCAAGGAAAGGCGTGGTTAGGCGGCCAAAACACTAGAGTCTCCTGAAATCTCAACATAAATTTTTGCTTCCGACCTTCATGATACGTTCAAGTAATGAGCAGTACACCAATCAAACTTGGATGCCCACGTTTCGTTCTCCTAGGTTGAAGCAATCGTTTGCAGTAACAGTTTGAATTTTTAGGTTTCACTCTGTTTTCTCCTATATTGACAGATGCGTTCGAACTCTAAATCAAACACGGTTTGTGCTAGCTTCTTGAAACTTGACACAATACATAGTTCTACGTTCTATCTCTAAGGTTTGTTTCCTCTTGATGTAGCCTAAAGCAGGGACTGGCGAATAACACTCATTTTGAAGGGGTTGCCAAACTTCCAAAACACTAGAGTCTCCTGAAATCTCAACATATATTTTTTCATCCAATCTTCATGATACTTTCAAGTAATGATCAGTACACCAATCCCACTTGGATGCTCAAGTTTCGTTCTTTTACGTTGAAGCATTCTTTTGCAGTAACAGTTTGAAGTTTTAGGTTTCACTCTGTTTTCTCCTATATTGACAGATGCAGTTAGAACTCTAAATCAAGCACGGTTTTTGCTAGCTTCTTGAAACTTGACACAATACAGTAGTTCTACGTTCTATTTCTAAGGTTTGTTTCCTCTTGATGTAGCCTTAAGCAGATACTGGTGAATGACACATTCAATGAAAGGCGTTGTTAGGCTGCCAAAACACTAGAGTCTCCTGAAATCTCAACATAAATTTTTGCTTCCGACATTCATGATACTTTCAAGTAATGAGCAGTGCACCAATCAAACTTGGATGCCCAAGTTTCGTTCTCCTAGGTTGAAGCATTCGTTTGCAGTAACAGTTTGAATTTTTAGGTTTCACTCTGTTTTCTCCTATATTGACAGTTGCAGTTCGAACTATATCAAACACGGTTTGTGCTAGCTTCTTGAAACTTGACACAATACATTAGTTCTACGTTCTATATCTAAAGTTTGTTTCCTCTTGATGTAGCCTAAAGCAGGGACTGGCGAATAACACTCATATTGAAGGGGTTGCCAAACTTCCAAAACACTAGAGTCTCCTGAAATCTCAACATATATTTTTTCATCCAATCTTCATGATCCTTTCAAGTAATGATCAGTACACCAATCCCACTTGGATGCTCAAGTTTCATTCTTTTACGTTGAAGCATTCGTTTGCAGTAACAGTTTGAATTTTTAGGTTTCACTCTGTTTTCTCCTATATTGACAGATGCAGTTCGAACTATATCCAACACGTTTTGTGCTAGCTTCTTGAAACTTGACACAATACATTAATTCTACGTTCTATCTCTAAGGTTTTTTCCTCTTGATGTAGCCTAAAGCAGAGACTGGGGAATAACACGTATAATGAAAGGAGTTGCCAAACTTCCAAAACACTAGAGTCTCCTGAAATCTCAACATATATTTTTTCATCCAATCTTAATGATACTTTCAAGTAATGATCAGTACACCAATCCCAGTTGGATGCTCAAGTTTCGTTCTTTTACGTTGATGCATTCGTTTGCAATAACAGTTTGAGGTTTTAGGTTTCACTCTGTTTTCTCCTATATTGACAGATGCAGTTAGAACTCTAAATCAAGCACGGTTTGTGCTAGCTTCTTGAAACTTGACACAATACAGTAGTTCTACATTCTATCTCTAAGGTTTGTTTCCTCTTGATGTAGCCTTAAGCAGACACTGGTGAATGACACATTCAATGAAAGGCGTTGTTAGGCGGCCAAAACACTAGAGTCTCCTGAAATCTCAACATAAATTTTTGCTTCCGACTTTCATGATACTTTCAAGTAATGAGCAGTGCACCAATCAAACTTGGATGCCCACGTTTCGTTCTCATAGGTTGAAGCATTCGTTTGCAGTAACAGTTTGAATTTTTAGGTTTCACTCTGCTTTCTCCTATATTGACAGATGCGTTCGAACTCTAAATCAAACACGATTTGTGCTAGCTTCTTGAAACTTGACACAATACATTAGTTCTACGTTCTATCTCTAAGGTTTGATTCCTCTTGATGTAGCCTTAAGCAGATACTGGTGAATGACACATTCAATTTAAGGCGTTGTTAGGCGGCCAAAACACTAGAGTCTCCTGAAATCTCAACATAAATTTTTGCTTCCGACTTTCATGATACTTTCAAGTAATGAGCAGTACACCAATCAAACTTGGATGACCACGTTTCGTTCTCCTAGGTTGAAGCAATCGTTTGCAGTAACAGTTTGAATTTTTAGGTTTCACTCTGTTTTCTCCTATATTGACAGATGCGTTCGAACTCTAAATCAAACACGGTTTGTGCTAGCTTCTTGAAACTTGACACAATACATAGTTCTACGTTCTATCTCTAAGGTTTGTTTCCTCTTGATGTAGCCTAAAGCAGGGACTGGCGAATAACACTCATATTGAAGGGGTTGCCAAACGTCCAAAACGCTAGAGTCTCCTGAAATCTCATCATATATTTTTTCTTCCAATCTACATGATACTTTCAAGTAATGATCAGTACACCAATCCCACTTGGATGCTCAAGTTT
>NW_027512030.1:0-18508 GCF_048772815.1 Callospermophilus lateralis | reverse complement strand
GGTAATGACATGTACACAATCCTACTTGGCTCAAGAAATTTTGTTCTTCTAGGTTGAAGCGTTCGTTTTCAATAGCAGTTTTTATTTTTAGGTTTCACTCTGTTCTCTCCTATATAGATAGATGAATTTGGAACTCTACATCCAACATGGTTTCTAGTAGCTCTTTGAAACTTGACACAATAAAGGAGTTCTCAGTTTTGTCTCTATGGTTTGTTTCCTCTTCAAGTAGACCTAGGCACAGACTGTGGAAAATCACTTACATTGAGAGGGGTTGCCAAGCTTCTAAGAAATAACGAGTTTCCGAAATACCAGCAAATATTTTTTCACCCAATCTTGATGATACTTGGTGGTAATGATCAGTACACGAATCCCACGTGGCTAACCAAATTTTCTTCCTCTAGTTTGACGCATTCGTCTACAGTAGCAGTTTTTATTCTTAGGTTTCACTCTGTTATCTCCTATGTAGATAGATAAATTTCGAACTCTATATCCAACATCGTTCGTAGTAGCTCTTTGAAACTTGACAAAATAAAGGAGTTCTCAGTTTTTTTCTCTATAATTTGTTTCCTCTTCAAGGACCCCTAAGAAGAGACTGTGGAAAAGCACTTTCATTGATAGAGGTTGCCAAGCTTCCAAGAAATCACGAGTTTCCGAAATACCAGCAAATATTTTTTCACCCTATCTTGATGATACTTGATGGTAATGACAAGTACACAAATCCCACATGGCTCACCAAATTTTGTTCTTCTAGGTTGAAGCGTTCGTTTCAAGTAGCAGTTTTTTATTTTTAGGTTTCACTCTGTTCTCTCCTATATAGATAGATGAAATTGGAACTCTAAATCCAACATGGTTCTAGTAGCTCTTTGAAACTTTGCAAAATAAAGGAGTTCTCAGTTTTGTATCTATGGTTTGTTTCCTCTTCAGATAGCCCTGGGCAGAGACTGTGGAAAAGAACTTTCATTGAGAGGGGTTGCCAAGCTTCCAAGAAATTACGAGTTTCCGAAATACCAGCAAATATTTTTTCACCCAATCTTGATGATACTTGGTGGTAATGATCAGTACAAAATCCCACTGGACTCACCAAACTGTGTTCTTCTAGGTTGAAGCGTTCGTTTACCGTAGCAGTTTATATTTTTAGGTGTCCCTCTGTTCTCTCCTATATAGATAGCTGAATTTGGAACTCTAAATCCAGCGTGGTTTGTAGTAGCGCTTTGAAACTTGACACAAAAAAGTAGTTCTCAGTTTTGTCTCTCTGATTTGTTTCCTCTTCTAGTAGCCCTAAGCAGAGACTGTGGAAAAGCACTTTCATTGAAAGCAGTTGCCAAGCGTAAAAGAAATAACGAGTTTCCCAAATACCAGCAAATATTTTTTCACCCAATCTTGATGATACATGGTGGTAATGATCGGTACACAAATCCCACTTGTCTCACCAAATTTTGTTGTTCTAGGTTGAAGCGTTCGTTTACAGTAGCAGTTTTTATTTTTAGGTTTCACTTTGTTCTCTCCTATATAGATAGATGAATTTGGAACTCTAAATCCAACAAGATTTGTATTAGCTCTTTGAAACTTGACAAAAAGTAGTGCTCAGTTTTGTCTCTATGATTTGTTTCCTCTTCAAGTAGCCCAGGCAGAGACTGTGGAAAACACTTCCATATAAATGGGTTGCCAAGCTTCCAAGAAATTACGTGTTTCTGAAATACCAGCAAATATTTTTTCACCCAATCTTGATGATAGTTGCGGGTGATGACAAGTACACAAATCCCACTTGGCTCACCAAATTTTGTTCTTCTAGGTTGAAGCGTTCGTTTACAGTAGCAGTTTTTTTTTTTTAGGTTTCACTCTGTTGTCTCCTATATACATAGAAGAATTTGGAACTCTAAACAAAACATGTTTTGTAGTAGCTCTTGAAACTTGACAAAATAAAGGAGTTCTCAGTTTTGTCTCTATGGATTGTTTCCTCTTCAAGTAGCCCTATGCACAGACTGTGGAAAAGCATTTTCATTGAGAGGGGTTGCCAAGCTTCTAGAAATAACGAGTTTTTGAAATACCAGCAAATATTTTTTCACCCAATCTTGATGATACGTGGTGGTAATGCTCAGTACACAAATCCCAATTGGCTCACCCCATTTTTTTCTTCTAGGTTAAAGCGTTCGTTTACAGTAGCAGTTTTTATTTTTAGGTTTCACTCTGTTCTTTTTTATATAGATAGATGAATTTGGAACTCAAATCCAACATGGATTTTAGTAGCTCTTTGAAACTTGACAAAATGAAGAAGTTCTCAGTTTTGTCTCTATGTTTTGTTTCCTCTTCAAGTAGCACTAGGCAGAGACTGTGGAAAACAACTTTCATTGAGAGGGGTTGCCAGGCTTCTAAGAAATAACGAGTTTCCGAAATACCAGCAAATATTTTTTTACCCAACCTTGATGATACTTGGTGGTAATGACAAGAACACAAATCCCACTTGGCTCACCAAATTTTGTTGTTCTAGGTTGAAACGTTCGTTTACAGTAGCAGTTTGTATTTTTAGGTGTCCCTCTGCTCTCTCCTATATAGATAGATGAATTTGGAACTCTAAATCCAGCATGGTTTGTGGTAGCTCTTTGAAACTTGACAATATAAAGGAGTTCTCAGTTTTGTCTCTATGGTTTGTTTCCCCTTCAAGTAGCCCTAGGCACAGACTGTGGAAAAGCACTTTCATTCAGAGGTGTTGCCAAGCTTCTAAGAAATAAGGAGTTTCAGAACAAACAAGCAAATATTTTTTCACCCAATCTTGATTATACGTGGTGGTAATGACAAGTACACAAATTTTACTTGGCTCAACAAATTTTGTTCTTCTAGGTTGAAGCTTTCGTTTACAATAGCAGTTTTTATTTTTAGGTTTCACTATGTTCTCTCCTATATGGATAGATGAATTTGGAACTCTAAATCCAACCTGGTTTGTAGTAGCTCTTTGAAACTTGACAAAATAAAGGAGTTCTCAGTTTTGTCTCTATAATTTCTTTCCTCTTCAAGTAGCCCTGGTAGAGACTGTGGAAAAGCACTTTCATTGAAAGGGGTTGCCAAGCTTCCCAGAAATTACGAGTTTCCGTAATACCAGCAAATATTTTTTCACCCAATCTGCATGATACGTGGTGGTAATGACAAGGACACAAATCCCACTTGGCTCACCAAATATTGTTCCTCTAGGTTGAAGCGTTCATTTACTGCAGCAGTTTTTATTTTTAGGTTTTCCTCTGTTCTCTCCTATATAGACAGATGAATTTAGAACTCTAAATCCAACATGGTTTGTAGTAGCTTTTTGAAACTTGACAAAATAAAGGAATTCTCAGTTTTGTCTTTTTGGTTTGTTTCCCATTCAAGTAGCCCTAGGATCAGACTGTGGAAAAGCACTTTCATTGAGAGGGGTTACCAAGCTTCTAAGAAATAACGAGTTTCTGAAATACCAGCAAATATTTTTTCACCCAATCTTTATGATACGTGGTGGTAATGACAAGTACACAAATCCTACTTGGCTCAAGAAATTTTGTTCTTCTAGGTTGAAGCGTTCGTTTTCAATAGCAGTTTTTATTTTTAGGTTTCACTCTGTTCTCTCCTATATAGATAGATGAATTTGGAACTCTAAATCCAACATGGTTTCTAGTAGCTCTTTGAAACTTGACACAATAAAGGAGTTCTCAGTTTTGTCTCTATGGTTTGTTTCCTCTTCAAGTAGACCTAGGCACAGACTGTGGAAAATCACTTACATTGAGAGGGGTTGCCAAGCTTCTAAGAAATAACGAGTTTCCGAAATACCAGCAAATATTTTTTCACCCAATCTTGATGATACTTGGTGGTAATGATCAGTACACGAATCCCACGTGGCTAACCAAATTTTCTTCCTCTAGTTTGACGCATTCGTCTACAGTAGCAGTTTTTATTCTTAGGTTTCACTCTGTTATCTCCTATGTAGATAGATAAATTTCGAACTCTATATCCAACATCGTTCGTAGTAGCTCTTTGAAACTTGACAAAATAAAGGAGTTCTCAGTTTTTTTCTCTATAATTTGTTTCCTCTTCAAGGACCCCTAAGAAGAGACTGTGGAAAAGCACTTTCATTGATAGAGGTTGCCAAGCTTCCAAGAAATCACGAGTTTCCGAAATACCAGCAAATATTTTTTCACCCTATCTTGATGATACTTGATGGTAATGACAAGTACACAAATCCCACATGGCTCACCAAATTTTGTTCTTCTAGGTTGAAGCGTTCGTTTCAAGTAGCAGTTTTTATTTTTAGGTTTCACTCTGTTCTCTCCTATATAGATAGATGAAATTGGAACTCTAAATCCAACATGGTTTCTAGTAGCTCTTTGAAACTTTGCAAAATAAAGGAGTTCTCAGTTTTGTATCTATGGTTTGTTTCCTCTTCAGATAGCCCTGGGCAGAGACTGTGGAAAAGAACTTTCATTGAGAGGGGTTGCCAAGCTTCCAAGAAATTACGAGTTTCCGAAATACCAGCAAATATTTTTTCACCCAATCTTGATGATACTTGGTGGTAATGATCAGTACAAAAATCCCACTGGACTCACCAAACTGTGTTCTTCTAGGTTGAAGCGTTCGTTTACCGTAGCAGTTTATATTTTTAGGTGTCCCTCTGTTCTCTCCTATATAGATAGCTGAATTTGGAACTCTAAATCCAGCGTGGTTTGTAGTAGCGCTTTGAAACTTGACACAAAAAAGTAGTTCTCAGTTTTGTCTCTCTGATTTGTTTCCTCTTCTAGTAGCCCTAAGCAGAGACTGTGGAAAAGCACTTTCATTGAAAGCAGTTGCCAAGCGTAAAAGAAATAACGAGTTTCCCAAATACCAGCAAATATTTTTTCACCCAATCTTGATGATACATGGTGGTAATGATCGGTACACAAATCCCACTTGTCTCACCAAATTTTGTTGTTCTAGGTTGAAGCGTTCGTTTACAGTAGCAGTTTTTATTTTTAGGTTTCACTTTGTTCTCTCCTATATAGATAGATGAATTTGGAACTCTAAATCCAACAAGATTTGTATTAGCTCTTTGAAACTTGACAAAAAGTAGTGCTCAGTTTTGTCTCTATGATTTGTTTCCTCTTCAAGTAGCCCAGGCAGAGACTGTGGAAAACACTTCCATATAAATGGGTTGCCAAGCTTCCAAGAAATTACGTGTTTCTGAAATACCAGCAAATATTTTTTCACCCAATCTTGATGATAGTTGCGGGTGATGACAAGTACACAAATCCCACTTGGCTCACCAAATTTTGTTCTTCTAGGTTGAAGCGTTCGTTTACAGTAGCAGTTTTTTTTTTTTAGGTTTCACTCTGTTGTCTCCTATATACATAGAAGAATTTGGAACTCTAAACAAAACATGTTTTGTAGTAGCTCTTGAAACTTGACAAAATAAAGGAGTTCTCAGTTTTGTCTCTATGGATTGTTTCCTCTTCAAGTAGCCCTATGCACAGACTGTGGAAAAGCATTTTCATTGAGAGGGGTTGCCAAGCTTCTAGAAATAACGAGTTTTTGAAATACCAGCAAATATTTTTTCACCCAATCTTGATGATACGTGGTGGTAATGCTCAGTACACAAATCCCAATTGGCTCACCCCATTTTTTTCTTCTAGGTTAAAGCGTTCGTTTACAGTAGCAGTTTTTATTTTTAGGTTTCACTCTGTTCTTTTTTATATAGATAGATGAATTTGGAACTCAAATCCAACATGGATTTTAGTAGCTCTTTGAAACTTGACAAAATGAAGAAGTTCTCAGTTTTGTCTCTATGTTTTGTTTCCTCTTCAAGTAGCACTAGGCAGAGACTGTGGAAAACAACTTTCATTGAGAGGGGTTGCCAGGCTTCTAAGAAATAACGAGTTTCCGAAATACCAGCAAATATTTTTTTACCCAACCTTGATGATACTTGGTGGTAATGACAAGAACACAAATCCCACTTGGCTCACCAAATTTTGTTGTTCTAGGTTGAAACGTTCGTTTACAGTAGCAGTTTGTATTTTTAGGTGTCCCTCTGCTCTCTCCTATATAGATAGATGAATTTGGAACTCTAAATCCAGCATGGTTTCTGGTAGCTCTTTGAAACTTGACAATATAAAGGAGTTCTCAGTTTTGTCTCTATGGTTTGTTTCCCCTTCAAGTAGCCCTAGGCACAGACTGTGGAAAAGCACTTTCATTCAGAGGTGTTGCCAAGCTTCTAAGAAATAAGGAGTTTCAGAACAAACAAGCAAATATTTTTTCACCCAATCTTGATTATACGTGGTGGTAATGACAAGTACACAAATTTTACTTGGCTCAACAAATTTTGTTCTTCTAGGTTGAAGCTTTCGTTTACAATAGCAGTTTTTATTTTTAGGTTTCACTATGTTCTCTCCTATATGGATAGATGAATTTGGAACTCTAAATCCAACCTGGTTTGTAGTAGCTCTTTGAAACTTGACAAAATAAAGGAGTTCTCAGTTTTGTCTCTATAATTTCTTTCCTCTTCAAGTAGCCCTGGTAGAGACTGTGGAAAAGCACTTTCATTGAAAGGGGTTGCCAAGCTTCCCAGAAATTACGAGTTTCCGTAATACCAGCAAATATTTTTTCACCCAATCTGCATGATACGTGGTGGTAATGACAAGGACACAAATCCCACTTGGCTCACCAAATATTGTTCCTCTAGGTTGAAGCGTTCATTTACTGCAGCAGTTTTTATTTTTAGGTTTCACTCTGTTCTCTCCTATATAGATAGATGAATTTGGAACTCTAAATCCAACATGGTTTCTAGTAGCTCTTTTAAACTTGACACAATAAAGGAGTTCTCAGTTTTGTCTCTATGGTTTGTTTCCTCTTCAAGTAGACCTAGGCACAGACTGTGGAAAATCACTTACATTGAGAGGGGTTGCCAAGCTTCTAAGAAATAACGAGTTTCCGAAATACCAGCAAATATTTTTTCACCCAATCTTGATGATACTTGGTGGTAATGATCAGTACACGAATCCCACGTGGCTAACCAAATTTTCTTCCTCTAGTTTGACGCATTCGTCTACAGTAGCAGTTTTTATTCTTAGGTTTCACTCTGTTATCTCCTATGTAGATAGATAAATTTCGAACTCTATATCCAACATCGTTCGTAGTAGCTCTTTGAAACTTGACAAAATAAAGGAGTTCTCAGTTTTTTCTCTATAATTTGTTTCCTCTTCAAGGACCCCTAAGTAGAGACTGTGGAAAAGCACTTTCATTGATAGAGGTTGCCAAGCTTCCAAGAAATCACGCGTTTCCGAAATACCAGCAAATATTTTTTCACCCTATCTTGATGATACTTGATGGTAATGACAAGTACACAAATCCCACATGGCTCACCAAATTTTGTTCTTCTAGGTTGAAGCGTTCGTTTCAAGTAGCAGTTTTTATTTTTAGGTTTCACTCTGTTCTCTCCTATATAGATAGATGAAATTGGAACTCTAAATCCAACATGGTTTCTAGTAGCTCTTTGAAACTTGACAAAATAAAGGAGTTCTCAGTTTTGTATCTATGGTTTGTTTCCTCTTCAGATAGCCCTGGGCAGAGACTGTGGAAAAGCACTTTCATTGAGAGGGGTTGCCACGCTTCTAAGAAATAACGAGTTTCTGAAATACCAGCAAATATTATTTCACCCAATCTTGATGATAATTGGTGGTAATGATCAGTACACAAATCCCAATTGGCTCACCAATGTTTGTTCTTCTAGGTTGAAGTGTTCGTCCACAGTAACAGTTTTTATGTTTAGGTTTCACTCTGTTAATTCCTATCTAGATAGATGAATTTGGAACTCTAAATCCAACATGTTTTGTAGTAGCTCTTTGAAACTTGACAAAATAAAAGAGTTCTCAGCTTTGTCTCTATAATTTGTGTCCTCTTCAAGTAGCCCAAAGCAGAGACTTTGGAAAAGCACTTTCATTGAAATGGGTTGCCAAATTTCCAAGAAATTACGAGTTTCCGAAATACCAGCATATATTTTTTCACCCAATCTTGATGATACTTGGTTTTAATGACAAGTACACAAATCCCACTTGGCTCACCAAATTTAGTTCTTCTAGGTTGAAGCGTTCGTTTTCAATAGCAGTTTTTATTTTTAGGTTTCACTCTGTTCTCTCCTATATAGATAGATGAATTTGGAACTCTAAATCAACCATGGTTTGTAGTAGCTCTTTGAAACTTGAAAAAAAAACTAGTTCTCAGTTTTGTCTTTATGATTTGTTTCCTATTCAAGTAGCCCTAAGCAGAGACTGTGGAAAAGCACTTTCATTGAAAGGGGTTGCCAAGCTTCCAAGAAATTACGATTTTCGGAAATACCAGCAAATATTTTTTCACCCAATCTTGTTGATACGTGGTGGTGATGATCGGTACACAAATCCCACTTGGCTCACCAAATTTTTTCTTCTAGGTTGAAGCGTTCATTTACTGTAGCAGTTTTTATTTTTAGGTTTTCCTCTGTTCCCTCCTATATAGATAGATGAATTTGGAACTCTAAATCCAACATGGTTTGTAGTAGATCTTTGAAACTTGACAAAATAAAGGAGTTCTCAGTTTTGTCTCTATGGTTTGTTTCTCCTTCAAGTAGCCCTAGGCACAGACTGTGGAAAAGCACTTTCATTGAGAGGTGTTGCCAAGGTTCTAAGAAATAACGAGTTTCCGAAAAACCAGCAAAAATTTTTTCACCCAATCTTGATGATACGTGGGGGTAATGACAAGTACACAAATTTTACTTGGCTCAACAAATTTTGTTCTTCTAGGTTGAAGCATTCGTTTACAATATGAGTTTTTATTTTTAGGTTTCACTATGTTCTCTCCTATATAGATAGATGACTTTGGAACTCTAAATCAACCAAGGTTTGTAGTAGCTCTTTGAAACTTGAAAAAAAAACTAATTTTCAGTTTTGTCTTTATGATTAGATTCCTCTTCTAGTAGCCCTAAGCAGAGACTGTGGAAAAGCACTTTCATTGAAAGGGGTTGCCAAGCTTCCAAGAAATTACGAGTTTCCGAAATACCAGCAAATTTTTTTTCACCCTATCTTGTTGATACGTGGTGGTAATGATCGGTACAAAAATCCCACTTGGCTCACCAAATTTTTTTCTTCTATGTTGAAGTGTTCATTTACTGTAGCAGTTTTTATTTTTAGGTTTTCCTCTCTTCTCTCCTATATAGATAGATGAATTTGGAACTCTAAATCCAACATGGTTCGTAGTAGCTCTTTGAAACTTGACAAAATAAAGGAGTTCTCAGTTTTGTCTCTATGGTTTGTTTCCTCTTCAAGTAGCCCTAGGCACATACTGTGGAAAATCAGTTTCATTGAGAGGGGTTGCCAAGCTTCTAAGAAATAACGAGTTTCCGAAATACCAGCAAATATTTTTTCACCCAGTCTTGATGATACTTGGTGGTAATGATCAGTACACAAATCCCACTTGGCTCACCAAATTTTTTTCTTCTAGGTTGAAGCCTTCGTCTAGAGTAGCAGATTTTATGTTTAGGTTTCACTCTGTTCTCTCCTATGTAGATAGATGAATTGGGAACTCTAAATCCAACATGGTTTGTAGTAGCTCTTTGAAACTTGACAAAATAAAGGAGTTCTCAGTTTTGTCTCTATAATTTCTTTCCTCTTCAAGTAGCCCTAAGGAAGACTGTGTAAAAGCACTTTCATTGACAGGGGTTGCCAAGCTAACAAGAAATTATGAGTTTCCAAAATACCAGCAAATATTTTTTCACCCAGTCTGGATGATACGTGGTGGTAATGACAAGTACACAAATCCCACTTGGCTCACCAAATTTTGATCTTCTAGGTTGAAGCGTTGTTTACAGTAGCAGTTTTTATTTTTAGGTTTCCATCTGTTCTATCCTATATAGATAGATGAATTTGGAACTCTAAATCCAACATGGTTTGTAGTAGCTCTTTGAAACTTGACAAAATAAAAGAGTTCTCAGCTTTGTCTCTATAATTTGTTTCCTCTTCAAATAGCCCAAAGCAGAGACTTTCGAAAAGCACTTTCATTGAAAGGGGTTGCCAAGCTTCCAAGAAAATACGAGTTTCCGAAATAACAACAAATATTTTTTTGCCCAATCTTGATGATACTTGGTGGTAATGACAAGTACACAAATCCCACTTGGCTCACCAAATTTTGTTCTTCTAGGTTGAAGCGTTCGTTTACAGTAGCAGTTTTTTTTTTAGGTTTCCTCTGTTCTCTCCTATATAGATAGATGAATTTGGAACTCTAAATCCAACATGGTTTGTAGTAGCTTTTTGAAACTTGACAAAATAAAGGAGTTCTCAGTTTTGTCTTTATGGTTTATTTCCCCTTCAAGTATCCCTAGGCACAGACTGTGGAAAAGCACTTTCTTTGAGAGGGGTTGCCAAGCTTCTAAGAAATAACGAGTTTCCGAAATACCAGCAAATATTTTTTCACCCAATCTTGATGATACTTGGTGGTAATGACAAGTACACAAATCCCACTTGGCTCAATAAATTTTGTTCTTCTATGCTGAAGCGTTCGTTTACAATTGCAGTTTTTATTTTTAGGATTCACTCTGTTGTCTCCTACATACATAGATGAATTTGGAACTCTAAATCCAACATGATTTCTAGTAGCTCTTTGAAACTTGACACAATAAAGGAGTTCTCAGTTTTGTCTCTATTTTTTTTTCCTCTTCAAGTAGCCCTAGGCACAGACTGTGGAAAAGCACTTTCATTGAGAGGGTTTGCCAAGCTTGTAAGAAATAACGAGTTTCCGAAATACCAGCAAATATTTTTTCACTCAATCTTGATGATACTTGGTGGTAATGATCAGTACACAAATCCCACTTGGCTAACCAAATTTTCTTCCTCTAGGTTAACGCGTTCGTCTACAGTAGCAGTTTTTATTCTTAGGTTTCACTCTGTTCTCCCCTATGTTGATAGATGAATTTGGAACTCAAAATCCAACATGGTTTGTTGTAGCTCTTTGAAACTTGACAAAATAAAGGAGTTCTCAGTTTGTTCTCTATAATTTGTTTACTCTTCAAGGAGCCCTAAAAAAGACTGTGGATAAGCACTTTCATTGAAAGAGGTTGCCAAGCTTCCAAGAAATAACGAGTTTCCGAAATACCAGCAAATATTTTATCACCCAAACTTGATGATACTTGGTGGTAATGATCAGCATACCAATCCCACTAGGCTCATAACATTTGGTTCTTCTAGGTTGAAGCGTTCGTCTAAAGTAGCAGTTTTTATATTTAAGTTTCACTCTGTTCTCTTCTATATAGATAGATGAATTTGGAACTCTAAATCCAACTTGTTTTGTAGTAGCTCTTTGAAACGTGACAAAAATGTAGTTCTCAGTTTTGTCTCTAGGATTTATTTCCTCTTCAAGTAGCCCTAAGCAGAGACTGTGGAAAAGCACTTTCATTGAAAGGGGTTGCCAAGCTTCCAAGAAATAACGAGTTTCTGAAACACCAGCAAATATTTTTTCACCCAATCTTGATGATAAGTGGTGGTAATGACAAGTACAAAAATCCCACTTGGCTCACCAAATTTTATTCTTCTCGGTTCAAGCGTTCGTTTCAAGTAGCAGTTTTTATTTTTAGGTTTCACTCTGTTCTCTCCTATATAGATAGATGAATTTGGAACTCTAAATCCAACATGGTTTCTAGTAGGTCTTTGAAACTTGACAAAATAAAAGAGTTCTCAGCTTTGTCTCTGTAATTTGTTTCCTCTTCAAGTAGACCTAAGCAGAGACTGTGGAAAAGCACTTTCATTGAAAGGGGTTGCCAAGCTTCCAAGAAATAACGAGTTTCTGAAACACCAGCAAATATTTTTTCACCCAATCCTGATGATACTTGGTGGTAATGATCGGTACACAAATCCCACATGGCTCACCAAATTTTGTTCTTCTAGGTTGAAGCGTTCATCTACAGTATGAGTTTTTATGTTTAGGTTTCACTCTTTTCTCTTCTATGTAGATAGATGAATTTGGAACTCTAAATCCAACATGGTTTGTAGTAGCTCTTTGAAACTTGACAAAATAAAGGAGTTCTCAAATTTCTGTCTATGGTTTGTTTCCTCTTCAAGTAGCCCTAAGCAGAGGCTGTGGAAAAGCACTTTCATTGAAAGGGGTTGCCAAGCTTCCAAGAAATTACGAGTTTCCGAAATACCAGCAAATATTTTTTCACCCAAATCTGGATGATACCTGGTGGTAATGACAAGGACACAAATCCCACTTGGCTCATCAAATTTTGTTCTTCTAGGTTGAAGCGTTCGTCGACAGTAGTCGTTTTTATATTTAGGTTTCCCTCTGTTCACTCCTATATAGATAGATTAATTTGGAACTCCTAAATCCAACATGGTTTGTAGTCGCTCTTTGAAACTTGACAAAAAGATGTAGTTCTCAGTTTTGTCTCTATGGTTTGTTTTTTCTTCAATTAGCCCTAAGCAGAGACTGTTTAAAAGCACTTTCATTGACAGGGGTTGCCAAGCTTCCAAGAAATAATGAGTTTCCGAAATACCAGCAAATATTTTTTCACCCAATCTTGATGATACTTGGTGGTAATGATCGGTACACAAATCCCACTTGACACACCAAATTTTGGTCTTCTAGGTTGAAGCGTTTGTTTACAGAAGCAGTGTATATTTTCAGGTTTCACTCTGTTCTCTCCTATATAGATAGATGAATTTGGAACACCAAATCAAACATGGTTTGTAGTCGCTCTTTGAAACTTGACAAAAAAAAGTAGTTCTCAGTATTGTCTCTATGGTTTGTTCCTCTTCAAGTAGCCCTAAGCAGAGACTGTGGAAAAGCACTTTCATTGAAAGGGGTTGCCAAGCTTCGAAGAAATAACGAGTTTCTGAAACACCAGCAAATATTTTTTCACCCAATCTTGATGATACTTGGTGGTAATGATCGGTACACAAATCCAACTTGGCTCACCAAATTTTGTTCTTCTAGGTTGAAGCATTCATCTACAGTATCAGTTTTTATGTTTAGGTTTCACCCTGTTCTCTTCTATGTAGATAGATGAATTTGGAACTCTAAATCCAACATGGTTTGTAGTAGCTCTTTGAAACTTGACAAAAAAAGTAGTTCTCAGTTTTGTCTCTATGGTTTGTTTTTTCTTCAATTAGCCCTAAGCAGAGACTGTGGAAAAGCACTTTCATTAAAAAGGGTTGCCAAGCTTTCCAAGAAATAACGAGTTTCCGAAATACCAGCAAATATTTTTTCACCCAATCTTGATGATACGTGGTGGTAATGACAAGTACACAAATCCCACATGGCTCCCCAAATTTTGTTCTTCTAGGTTGAAGAGTTCGTCTACAGTACTCGTTTTTATATTTAGGTTTTCCTCTGTTCTCTCCTATATAGATAGATTAATTTGGAACTCTAAATCAAATATGGTTTGTAGTCGCTCTTTGAAACTTGACAAAAAAAGTAGTTCTCAGTATTGTCTCTATGGTTTGTTCCTCTTCAAGTAGCCCTAAGCAGAGACTGTGGAAAAGCAATTTCATTGAAATGGGTTGACAAGCTTCCAAGAAATAAAAGAGTTTTCTGAAGCACCCCAGCAAATATTTTTTCACCCAATATTGATGATACTTGGTGGTAATGACAAGTACACAAATCCCACTTGGCTCACCAAATTTTGTTCTTCTAGTTGGAAGCGTTTGTTTACAGTTGCAGTTTTTAATTTTGGTTTCACTCTGTTCTCTCCTATATAGATAGATGAATTTTGAACTCTAAATCCAACATGGTTTATAGTAGCTCTTTGAAACTTGACAAAATAAAGGAGTTCTCAGTTTTGTCGCTATGGTTGTTTCCTCTTCAAGTAGCCCTAGCACAGACTGTGGAAAAGCACTTTCATTCAGAGAGGTTGCAAAGCTTCTAAGAAATAACGAGTTTCCGAAATACCAGCAAATATTTTTTTACCCAATCGTGATGATTCGTGGTGGTAATGACAAGTACACAACTCCAACTTGGCTCACCAAATTTTGTTCTTCTAGGTTGAAGCGTTCAGCTACAGTAGTCGTTTTTATATTTAGGTTTTCCTCTGTTCTCTCCTATATAGATAGATTAATTTGGAACTCTAAAACCAACATGGTTTGTAATCGCTCTTTGAAACTTGACAAAAAAATGTAGTTCTCAGTTTTGTCTCTATGGTTTGTTTTTTCTTCAATTAGCCCTAAGCAGAGACTGTGGAAAAGCACTTTAATTAAAAAGGGTTGCCAAGCTTCCTATAAATTATGAGTTTCCGAAATACCAGCAAATATTTTTTCACCCAATCTTGATGATATGTGGTGGTAATGACAAGTACACTAATCCAACTTGGCTCACCAAATTTTGTTTTTCTAGGTTGAAGCGTTCGTCTACAGTAGTCGTTTTTGTATTTAGGTTTCCCTCTGTTCTCTCCTATATAGATAGATGAATTTGGAACTCTAAATCCAACATGGTTTGTAGTCGCTCTTTGAAACTTGACAAAAAAAAAGTAGTTCTCAGTTTTGTCTCTATGGTTTGTTTCCTCTTCAAGTAGCCCTAAGCAGAGACTGTGGAAAAGCACTTTCATTGAAAGGGGTTGCCAAGCTTCCAAGAAATAACGAGTTTCTGAAACACCAGCAAATATTTTTTCACCCAATCTTGATGATACTTGGTGGTAATGATCGGTACACAAATCCCACATGGCTCACCGAATTTTGTTCTTCTAGGTTGAAGCGTTCATCTACAGTATGAGTTTTTATGTTTAGGTTTTACTCTTTTCTCCTCTATGTAGATAGATGAATTTGGAACTCTAAATCCTACATGGTTTGTAGTAGCTCTTTGAAACTTGACAAAATAAAGGAGTTCTCAGTTTTGTCTCTATAATTTGTTTCCTCTTCAAGTAGCCCTAAGCAGAGACTGTGGAAAAGCACTTTCTTTGACAGGGGTTGCCAAGCTTCCAAAAAATAACGAGTTTCCGAAATACCAGCAAATATTTTTTCACCCAATCTTGATGATACTTGGTGGTAATGATCGGTACACAAATCCCACTTGACACACCAAATTTTGGTCTTCTAGGTTGAAGCATTCGTTTACAGAAGCAGTTTATATTTTCAGGTTTCCCCTCTGTTCTCTCCTATATAGATAGATGAATTTGGAACTCTAAATCCAACATGGTTTGTAGTAGCTCTTTGAAACTTGACAAAATAAAGGAGTTCTCAGTTTTGTCTCTATGTTTTGTTTCCCCTTCAAGTAGCCCAAGGCACAAACTGTGGAAACGCACTTTCATTGAGAGGGGTTGCCAAGCTTCTAAGAAATAACGAGTTTCCGAAAAACCAGCAAATATTTTTTCACCCAATCATGATGATACTTGGTGGTAATGATCAGTACACAAATTCCATTTGGCTCACCAAATTTTGTTCTTCTAGGTTGAAGCGTTCGTCTACAGTACTCGTTTATATATTTAGGTTTTCTTCTGTTGTCTCCTATATAGATAGATTAATTTGGAACTCTAAATCAAACATGGTTTGTAGTCGCTCTTTGAAACTTGACAAAAATAAAAGTAGTTCTCAGTATTGTCTCTATGGTTTGTTTCCTCTTCAAGTAGCCCTAAGCAGAGACTGTGGAAAAGCACTTTCATTGAAAGGGGTTGCCAAGCTTCCAAGAAATAACGAGTTTCTGAAACACCAGCAAATATTTTTTCATCCAATCTTGATGATACTTGGTGGTAATGATCGGTACACAAATCCCACTTGGCTCACCAAATTTTGTTCTTCTATGTTGAAGCGTTCATCTACAGTATCCGTTTTTATGTTTAATTTTCACTCTGTTCTCTTCTACGTAGATAGATGATTTTGGAACTATAATCCAACATGGTTTGTAGTAGCTCTTTGAAACTTGACAAAAAAGTAGTTCTCAGTTTTGTCTATATGGTTTGTTTTTTCTTCAATTCGGCCTAAGCAGAGACTGTGGAAAAGCACTTTCATTAAAAAGGGTTGCCAAGCTTCCAAGAAATAACGAGATTCCGAAATACCAGCAAATATTTTTTCACCCAATCTTGATGATACGTGGTGGTAATGACAAGTACACAAATCCCACTTGGCACACCAAATTTTGTTCTTCTAGGTGGAAGCGTTTGTTTACAGTAGCAGTTTATATTCTCAGGTTTCCCTCTGTTCTCTCCTATATAGATAGATGAATTTGGAACTCTAAATCCAACATGGTTTGTAGTAGCTCTATGAAACTTGACAAAATAAAGGAATTCTAAGTTTTATCTCTATTATTTGTTTCCTCTTAAAGTAGCCCTAAGCAGAAACTGTGGAAAAGCACTTTCATTGAAAGGGGTTGCCAAGCTTCCAAGAAATTACGAGTTTCCGAAATACCAGCAAATATTTTTTCACCCAATCTTGATGATACTTGGTGGTAATGATCAGTACAAAAATCCCACTTGGCTCAGCAAATTTTGTTCTTCAAGGTTGAAGCGTTCGTCTACAGTAGTCGTTTTTATATTTAGGTTTTCCTCTGTTCTCTCCTATATAGATAGATTAATTTAGAACTCTAAATCCAACATGGTTTGTAGTAGCTCTTTGAAACTTGATAAAATAAAGGAGTTCTCAGTTTTGTCTCAATGGTTGTTTCCTCTTCATGTAGCCCTAGGCACAGACTGTGGAAAACCAGTTTCATTGAGAGGGGTTGAAAGCTTCCAAGAAATAACGAGTTTCCGAAATACCAGCAAATATTTTTTCACCCAATCTTGAAGATACTTGGTGGTAATGATCAGTACACAAATCCCACTTGGCTCACCAAATTTTGTTCTTCTAGGTTGAAGCGTTCGTCTACAGTAGCAGTTTTTATGTTAGGTTTCACTCTGTTCTCTACTATGTAGATAGATGAATTTGGAACTCTTAATCCAACATGGTTTGTAGTACCACTTTGAAACTTGACCAAAAAAAAGTAGTTCTCAGTTTTGTCTCTATGGTTTGTTTTTTCTTCAAGTAGCCCTAAGCAGACACTGTGGAAAAGCACTTTCATTAAAAGGGGTTGACAAGCTTCCAATAAATTACGAGTTCCCGAAACACCAGCAAATATTTTTTCACCCAATCTTGATGATACGTGGTCGTAATGACAAGTACACATATCCCACTTGGCTCACCAAATTTTGTTCTTCTAGGTCGAAGCGTTCGTTTACAGTTGCAGTTTTTATTTTTGGTTTCACTCTGTTCTCTCCTATATAGATAGATGAATTTGGAACTCTAAATCCAACATGGTTTGTAGTAGCTCTTTGAAACTTGACAAAATAAAGGAGTTCTCAGTTTTGTCGCTATGGTTTGTTTCCTCTTCAAGTAGCCCTAGGCACAGACTGTGGAAAAGCACTTTCATTAAAAAGGGTTGCCAAGCTTCTAAGAAATAACAAGTTTCCGAAATACCAGCAAATATTTTTTCACCCAGTCTTGATGATACTGGTGGTAATGATCAGTACACAAATTCCACTTGGTCACCAAATTTTGTTCTTCTAGGTTGAAGCATTCGTCTACAGTAGTCGGTTTTATATTTAGGTTTCCCTCTGTTCTCTAATGTATAGATAGATGAATTTGGAACTCTAAATCCAACATGGTTTATAGTCGCTCTTTGAAACATGACAAAAAAAAGTAGTTCTCAGTTTTGTCTCTATGGTTTGTTTCCTCCTTCAAGTAGCCCTAAGCAGAGACTGTGAAAAAGCACTTTCATTGAAAGGGGTTGCCAAGCTTTCAAAAAATAACGAGTTCCCGAAATACCAGCAAATATTTTTTCACCCAGTCTTAATGATACATGGTGGTAATGATCAGTACACAAATCCCACTTGGCTCACCAAATTTTGTTCTTCTAGGTTGAAGCGTTCGTCTACAGTAGTCATTTTTATATTTTGGTTTCCCTCTGTTCTCTCCTATATAGATAGATGAATTTGGAACTCTAAATCCAACATGGTTTATAGTCGCTCTTTGAAACATGACAAAAAAAAGTAGTTCTCAGTTTTGTCTCTATGGTTTGTTTCCTCTTCAATTAGCCCTAAGCAGAGACTGTGGAAAAGCACTTTCATTGAAATGGGTTGCCAAGCTTTCAAAAAATAACGAGTTCCCGAAATACCCGCAAATATTTTTTCACCCAATCTTGATGATACTTGGTAGTAATGATCGGTACATAAATCCCACTTGACACACCAAATTTTGTTCTTCTAGGTTGAAGCGCTCTTTTACAGTAGCAGTTTATATTTTTAGGATTCCCCTGTTCTATCCTATATAGATAGATGAATTTGGAACTCTAAATCCAACATGGTTTGTAGTAGCACTTTGAAACTTGAGAAAATAAAGGAATTCTAAGTTTTGTCTCTAATATTTGTTTACTCTTCAAGTAGCCCTAAGCAGAAACTGTGGAAAAGCACTTTCATTGAAAGGGGTTGCCAAGCTTCCAAGAAATTACGAGTTTCCGAAATACCAGCAAATATTTTTTCACCCAATCTTGATGATTCGTTGGTGGTAATGATCGGTACAAAATCCCACTTGGCTCACCAAAT
>NW_027512029.1:0-18510 GCF_048772815.1 Callospermophilus lateralis | reverse complement strand
TAGTTCTACGTTCTATCTCTAAGGTTTGTTTCCTCTTGATGTAGACTTAAGCAGAGACTGGCGAATAACACTTTCAATGAAAGGCGTTGTTAAGCTTCCAAAAAACTACCGTCTCCTGAAATCTCAACATATATCTTTTCATCCAATCTTCATGATTCTTTCAAGTATTGATCAGTACACCAATCAAACGTGGATGTTCAAGTTTCGTTCTCCTAGGTTGAAGCATTCGTTCGCAGTAACAGTTTGAATTTTTAGTTTTCACTCTGTTTTCTCCTATATTGACAGATGCAGTTAGAACTCTAAATCAAACACGGTTTGTGCTAGCTTCTTGAAACTTGACACAATAAAGTAGTTCTACGTTCTATCTCTATGGTTTGTTTCCTCTTGTATCCTAAAGCTGGGACTGGCGAATAACACTTATACTGAAAGGGGTTGCCAAACTTCCAACACACTAGAGTCTCCTGAAATCTCAACATATATTTTTTCATCCAATCTTCATGATACTTTCAAGTAATGATCAGTACACCAATCCCACTTGGATGCCAAAGTTTAGTTCTCCTAGATTGAAGCATTCTTTTGGAGTAACAGTTTGAATTTTTAGGTTTCACTCTGTTTTCTCCTATATTGACAAATGTAGTTCGAACTCTAAATCAAACACGGTTTGTGCTAGCTTCTTGAAACTTGAAACAGTAAAGTATTTCTACATTCTATTTTGATTTTTTGTTTCCTCTGGATGTAGACCTAAGCAGAGACTGACGAAAGACACATTCAATGAAAGGCGTTGTTAGGCTGCCAAAATACTACAGTCTCCTGAAATCTCAACATATTTTTTTTCCGACCTTCATGATCATTTCAAGTAATGAGCAGTAAACCAATAAAACGTGGATGTTCAAGTTTCGTTCTCCTAGCTTGAAGCATTCGTTTGCAGTAACAGTTGGAATTTTTAGTTTTCACTCTGTTTTCTCCTATATTGACAGATGCAGTTCGAACTCTAAATCAAACATGGTTTGTGCTAGCTTCTTGAAACTTGACACAATAAAGTAGTTCTACGTTCTATCTCTAAGGTTTGTTTCCTCTTGATGTAGCCTTAAGCAGAGACTGGCGAATAACACTTTCAATGAAAGGCGTTGTTAAGCTTCCAAAAAACTACCGTCTCCTGAAATCTCAACATATATCTTTTCATCCAATCTTCATGATTCTTTCAAGTATTGATCAGTACACCAATCAAACGTGGATGCCCAAGTTTTGTTCTTCTAGTTGTAGCATTCATTTGCAGGAACAGTTAGAAATTATTGGTTTCACTCTGTTTTCTCCTATATTGACAGATGCAGTTAGAACTCTAAATCAAACACGGTTTGTGCTAGCTTCTTGAAACTTGACACAATAAAGTAGTTCTACGTTCTATCTCTAAGGTTTGTTTCCTCTTGTATCCTAAAGCTGGGACTGGCGAATAACACTTGTAATGAAAGGGGTTGCCAAACTTCCAACACACTAGAGTCTAATGAAATCTCAACATATATTTTTTCATCCAATCTTCATGATACTTTCAAGTAATGATCAGTACACCAATCCCACTTGGATGCCAAAGTTTAGTTCTCTAGATTGAAGCATTCTTTTGGAGTAACAGTTTGAATTTTTAGGTTTCACTCTGTTTTCTCCTATATTGACAAATGTAGTTCGAACTCTAAATCAAACACGGTTTGTGCTAGCTTCTTGAAACTTGAAACAGTAAAGTAGTTCTACATTCTATTTTGATTTTTTGTTTCCTCTGGATGTAGACCTAAGCAGAGACTGACGAAAAGACACATTCAATGAAAGGCGTTGTTAGGCTGCCAAAATACTACAGTCTCCTGAAATCTCAACATATTTTTTTTCCGACCTTCATGATCATTTCAAGTAATGAGCAGTAAACCAATAAAACGTGGATGTTCAAGTTTCGTTCTCCTAGCTTGAAGCATTCGTTTGCAGTAACAGTTTGAATTTTTACTTTTCACTCTGTTTTCTCCTATATTGACAGATGCAGTTCGAACTCTAAATCAAACATGGTTTGTGCTAGCTTCTTGAAACTTGACACAATAAAGTAGTTCTACGTTCTATCTCTAAGGTTTGTTTCCTCTTGATGTAGACTTAAGCAGAGACTGGCGAATAACACTTTCAATGAAAGGCGTTGTTAAGCTTCCAAAAAACTACCGTCTCCTGAAATCTCAACATATATCTTTTCATCCAATCTTCATGATTCTTTCAAGTATTGATCAGTACACCAATCAAACGTGGATACCCAAGTTTTGTTCTTCGAGGTTGTAGCATTCGTTTGCAGGAACAGTTAGAAATTATAGGTTTCAATCTGTTTTCTCCTATATTGACAGATGCAGTTAGAACTCTAAATCAAACACGGTTTGTGCTAGCTTCTTGAAACTTGACACAATAAAGTAGTTCTACGTTCTATCTCTAAGGTTTGTTTCCTCTTGTATCCTAAAGCTGGGACTGGCGAATAACACTTGTAATGAAAGGGGTTGCCAAACTTCCAACACACTAGAGTCTCCTGAAATCTCAACATATATTTTTTCATCCAATCTTCATGATACATTCAAGTAATGATCAGTACACCAATCCCACTTGGATGCCAAAGTTTAGTTCTCCTAGATTGAAGCATTCTTTTGGAGTAACAGTTTGAATTTTTAGGTTTCACTCTGTTTTCTCCTATATTGACAAATGTAGTTCGAACTCTTAAATCAAACACGGTTTGTGCTAGCTTCTTGAAACTTGAAACAGTAAAGTAGTTCTACATTCTATTTTGATTTTTTGTTTCCTCTGGATGTAGACCTAAGAAGAGACTGACGAAAGACACATTCAATGAAAGGCGTTGTTAGGCTGCCAAAATACTACAGTCTCCTGAAATCTCAACATATTTTTTTTTTCCGACCTTCATGATCATTTCAAGTAATGAGCAGTAAACCAATAAACGTGGATGTTCAAGTTTCGTTCTCCTAGCTTGAAGCATTCGTTTGCAGTAACAGTTGGAATTTTTACTTTTCACTCTGTTTTCTCCTATATTGACAGATGTAGTTCGAACTCTAAATCAAACATGGTTTGTGCTAGCTTCTTGAAACTTGACACAATAAAGTAGTTCTACGTTCTATCTCTAAGGTTTGTTTCCTCTTGATGTAGCCTTAAGCAGAGACTGGCGAATAACACTTTCAATGAAAAGGGCTTTGTTAAGCTTCCAAAAAACTACCGTCTCCTGAAATCTCAACATATATCTTTTCATCCAATCTTCATGATTCTTTCAAGTATTGATCAGTACACCAATCAAACGTGGATGCCCAAGTTTTGTTCTTCTAGGTTGTAGCATTCGTTTGCTGGAACAGTTAGAAATTATAGGTTTCACTCTGTTTTCTCCTATATTGACAGATGCAGTTAGAACTCTAAATCAAACACGGTTTGTGCTAGCTTCTTGAAACTTGACACAATAAAGTAGTTCTACGTTCTATCTTTAAGGTTTGTATCCTCTTGTATCCTAAAGCTGGGACTGGCGAATAACACTTGTAATGAAAGGGGTTGCCAAACTTCCAACACACTAGAGTCTCTGAAATCTCAACATATATTTTTTCATCCAATCTTCATGATACTTTCAAGTAATGATCAGTACACCAATCCCACTTGGATGCCAAAGTTTAGTTCTCCTAGATTGAAGCATTCTTTTGGAGTAACAGTTTGAATTTTTTAGGTTTCACTCTGTTTTCTCCTAGATTGACAAATGTAGTTCGAACTCTAAATCAAACACGGTTTGTGCTAGCTTCTTGAAACTTGAAACAGTAAAGTAGTTCTACATTCTATTTTGATTTTTTGTTTCCTCTGGATGTAGACCTAAGAAGAGACTGACGAAAGACACATTCAATGAAAGGCGTTGTTAGGCTGCCAAAATACTACAGTCTCCTGAAATCTCAACATATTTTTTTTCCGACCTTCATGATGATTTCAAGTAATCAGCAGTACACCAATAAAACGTGGATGTTCAAGTTTCGTTCTCCTAGGTTGAAGCATTCGTTCGCAGTAACAGTTTGAATTTTTAGTTTTCACTCTGTTTTCTCCTATATTGACAGATGCAGTTAGAACTCTAAATCAAACACGGTTTGTGCTAGCTTCTTGAAACTTGACACAATAAAGTAGTTCTACGTTCTATCTCTAAGGTTTGTTTCCTCTTGTATCCTAAAGCTGGGACTGGCGAATAACACTTATACTGAAAGGGGTTGCCAAACTTCCAACACACTAGAGTCTCCTGAAATCTCAACATATATTTTTTCATCCAATCTTCATGATACTTTCAAGTAATGATCAGTACACCAATCCCACTTGGATGCCAAAGTTTAGTTCTCCTAGATTGAAGCATTCTTTTGGAGTAACAGTTTGAATTTTTAGGTTTCACTCTGTTTTCTCCTATATTGACAAATGTAGTTCGAACTCTAAATCAAACACGGTTTGTGCTAGCTTCTTGAAACTTGAAACAGTAAAGTAGTTCTACATTCTATTTTGATTTTTTATTTCCTCTGGATGTAGACCTAACCAGAGACTGACGAAAGACACATTCAATGAAAGGCGTTGTTAGGCTGCCAAAATACTACAGTCTCCTGAAATCTCAACATATTTTTTTTCCGACCTTCATGATAATTTCAAGTAATGAGCAGTACACCAATAAAACGTGGATGTTCAAGTTTCGTTCTCCTAGGTTGAAGCATTCGTTTGCAGTAACAGTTTGAAATTTTAGTTTTCTCTCTGTTTTCTCCTATATTGACAGATGCAGTTCGAACTCTAAATCAAACATGGTTTGTGCTAGCTTCTTGAAACTTGACACAATAAAGTAGTTCTACGTTCTAATCTCTAAGGTTTGTTTCCTCTTGATGTAGCCTTAAGCAGAGACTGGTGAATAACACTTTCAATGAAAGGCGTTGTTAAGCTTCCAAAAAACTACCCTCTCCTGAAATCTCAACATATATTTTTTCATCCAATCTTCATGATTCTTTCAAGTATTGATCAGTACACCAATCAAACGTGCATGCCCAAGTTTTGTTCTTCTAGGTTGTAGCATTCGTTTGCAGGAACAGTTAGAAATTATAGGTTTCACTCTGTTTTCTCCTATATTGACAGATGCAGTTAGAACTCTAAATCAAACACGGTTTGTGCTAGCTTCTTGAAACTTGACACAATAAAGTAGTTCTACGTTCTATCTCTAAGGTTTGTTTCCTCTTGTATCCTAAAGCTGGGACTGGCGAATAACACTTGTAATGAAAGGGGTTGCCAAACTTCCAACACACTAGAGTCTCCTGAAATCTCAACATATATTTTTTCATCCAATCTTCATGATACTTTCAAGTAATGATCAGTACACCAATCCCACTTGGATGCCAAAGTTTAGTTCTCCTAGTTTGAAGCATTCTTTTGGAGTAACAGTTTGAATTTTTAGGTTTCACTCTGTTTTCTCCTATATTGACAAATGTAGTTCGAACTCTAAATCAAACACGGTTTGTGCTAGCTTCTTGAAACTTGAAACAGTAAAGTAGTTCTACATTCTATTTTGATTTTTTGTTTCCTCTGGATGTAGACCTAAGCAGAGACTGACGAAAGACACATTCAATGAAAGGCGTTGTTAGGCTGCCAAAATACTACAGTCTCCTGAAATCTCAACATATTTTTTTTTTCCGACCTTCATGATCATTTCAAGTAATGAGAAGTAAACCAATAAAACGTGGATGTTCTAGTTTCGTTCTCCTAGGTTGAAGCATTCGTTTGCAGTAACAGTTGGAATTTTTACTTTTCACTCTGTTTTCTCCTATATTGACAGATGCAGTTCGAACTCTAAATCAAACACGGTTTGTGCTAGCTTCTTGAAACTTGACACAATAAAGTAGTTCTACGTTCTATCTCTAAGGTTTGTTTCCTCTTGTATCCTAAAGCTGGGACTGGCGAATAACACTTATACTGAAAGGGGTTGCCAAACTTCCAACACACTAGAGTCTCCTGAAATCTCAACATATATTTTTCATCCAATCTTCATGATACTTTCAAGTAATGATCAGTACACCAATCCCACTTGGATGCCAAAGTTTAGTTCTCCTAGATTGAAGCATTCTTTTGGAGTAACAGTTTGAATTTTTAGGTTTCACTCTGTTTTCTCCTATATTGACAAATGTAGTTCGAACTCTAAATCAAACACGGTTTGTGCTAGCTTCTTGAAACTTGAAACAGTAAAGTAGTTCTACATTCTATTTTGATTTTTTGTTTCCTCTGGATGTAGACCTAAGCAGAGACTGACGAAAGACACATTCAATGAAAGGCGTTGTTAGGCTGCCAAAATACTACAGTCTCCTGAAATCTCAACATATTTTTTTTTCCGACCTTCATGATCATTTCAAGTAATGAGCAGTAAACCAATAAAACGTGGATGTTCAAGTTTCGTTCTCCTAGGTTGAAGCATTCGTTTGCAGTAACAGTTGGAATTTTTACTTTTCACTCTGTTTTCTCCTATATTGACAGATGCAGTTCGAACTCTAAATCAAACATGGTTTGTGCTAGCTTCTTGAAACTTGACACAATAAAGTAGTTCTACGTTCTATCTCTAAGGTTTGTTTCCTCTTGATTTAGCCTTAAGCAGAGACTGGCGAATAACACTTTCAATGAAAGGCGTTGTTAAGCTTCCAAAAAACTACCGTCTCCTGAAATCTCAACATATATCTTTTCATCCAATCTTCATGATTCTTTCAAGTATTGATCAGTACACCAATCAAACGTGGATGCCCAAGTTTTGTTCTTCTAGGTTGTAGCATTCGTTTGCAGGAACAGTTAGAAATTATAGGTTTCACTCTGTTTTCTCCTATATTGACAGATGCAGTTAGAACTCTAAATCAAACACGGTTTGTGATAGCTTCTTGAAACTTGACACAATAAAGTAGTTCTACGTTCTATCTTTAAGGTTTGTATCCTCTTGTATCCTAAAGCTGGGACTGGCGAATAACACTTGTAATGAAAGGGGTTGCCAAACTTCCAACACACTAGAGTCTCCTGAAATCTCAACATATATTTTTTCATCCAATCTTCATGATACTTTCAAGTAATGATCAGTACACCAATCCCACTTGGATGCCAAAGTTTAGTTCTCCTAGATTGAAGCATTCTTTTGGAGTAACAGTTTGAATTTTTAGGTTTCACTCTGTTTTCTCCTATATTGACAAATGTAGTTCGAACTCTAAATCAAACACGGTTTGTGCTAGCTTCTTGAAACTTGAAACAGTAAAGTAGTTCTACATTCTATTTTGATTTTTTGTTTCCTCTGGATGTAGACCTAAGAAGAGACTGACGAAAGACACATTCAATGAAAGGCGTTGTTAGGCTGCCAAAATACTACAGTCTCCTGAAATCTCAACATATTTTTTTTTCCGACCTTCATGATGATTTCAAGTAATCAGCAGTACACCAATAAAACGTGGATGTTCAAGTTTCGTTCTCCTAGGTTGAAGCATTCGTTCGCAGTAACAGTTTGAATTTTTAGTTTTCACTCTGTTTTCTCCTATATTGACAGATGCAGTTAGAACTCTAAATCAAACACGGTTTGTGCTAGCTTCTTGAAACTTGACACAATAAAGTAGTTCTACGTTCTATCTCTAAGGTTTGTTTCCTCTTGTATCCTAAAGCTGGGACTGGCGAATAACACTTATACTGAAAGGGGTTGCCAAACTTCCAACACACTAGAGTCTCCTGAAATCTCAACATATATTTTTTCATCCAATCTTCATGATACTTTCAAGTAATGATCAGTACACCAATCCCACTTGGATGCCAAAGTTTAGTTCTCCTAGATTGAAGCATTCTTTTGGAGTAACAGTTTGAATTTTTAGGTTTCACTCTGTTTTCTCCTATATTGACAAATGTAGTTCGAACTCTAAATCAAACACGGTTTGTGCTAGCTTCTTGAAACTTGAAACAGTAAAGTAGTTCTACATTCTATTTTGATTTTTTGTTTCCTCTGGATGTAGACCTAACCAGAGACTGACGAAAGACACATTCAATGAAAGGCGTTGTTAGGCTGCCAAAATACTACAGTCTCCTGAAATCTCAACATATTTTTTTTCCGACCTTCATGATAATTTCAAGTAATGAGCAGTACACCAATAAAACGTGGATGTTCAAGTTTCGTTCTCCTAGGTTGAAGCATTCGTTTGCAGTAACAGTTTGAAATTTTAGTTTTCTCTCTGTTTTCTCCTATATTGACAGATGCAGTTCGAACTCTAAATCAAACATGGTTTGTGCTAGCTTCTTGAAACTTGACACAATAAAGTAGTTCTACGTTCTATCTCTAAGGTTTGTTTCCTCTTGATGTAGCCTTAAGCAGAGACTGGTGAATAACACTTTCAATGAAAGGCGTTGTTAAGCTTCCAAAAAACTACCCTCTCCTGAAATCTCAACATATATTTTTTCATCCAATCTTCATGATTCTTTCAAGTATTGATCAGTACACCAATCAAACGTGGATGCCCAAGTTTTGTTCTTCTAGGTTGTAGCATTCGTTTGCTGGAACAGTTAGAAATTATAGGTTTCACTCTGTTTTCTCCTATATTGACAGATGCAGTTAGAACTCTAAATCAAACACGGTTTGTGCTAGCTTCTTGAAACTTGACACAATAAAGTAGTTCTACGTTCTATCTCTAAGGTTTGTTTCCTCTTGTATCCTAAAGCTGGGACTGGCGAATAACACTTGTAATTAAAGGGGTTGCCAAACTTCCAACACACTAGAGTCTCCTGAAATCTCAACATATATTTTTTCATCCAATCTTCATGATACTTTCAAGTAATGATCAGTACACCAATCCCACTTGGATGCCAAAGTTTAGTTCTCCTAGATTGAAGCATTCTTTTGGAGTAACAGTTTGAATTTTTAGGTTTCACTCTGTTTTCTCCTATATTGACAAATGTAGTTCGAACTCTAAATCAAACACGGTTTGTGCTAGCTTCTTGAAACTTGAAACAGTAAAGTAGTTCTACATTCTATTTTGATTTTTTGTTTCCTCTGGATGTAGACCTAAGCAGAGACTGACGAAAGACACATTCAATGAAAGGCGTTGTTAGGCTGCCAAAATACTACAGTCTCCTGAAATCTCAACATATTTTTTTTCCGACCTTCATGATCATTTCAAGTAATGAGCAGTAAACCAATAAAACGTGGATGTTCAAGTTTCGTTCTCCTAGGTTGAAGCATTCGTTTGCAGTAACAGTTGGAATTTTTACTTTTCACTCTGTTTTCTCCTATATTGACAGATGCAGTTCGAACTCTAAATCAAACACGGTTTGTGCTAGCTTCTTGAAACTTGACACAATAAAGTAGTTCTACGTTCTATCTCTAAGGTTTGTTTCCTCTTGTATCCTAAAGCTGGGACTGGCGAATAACACTTATACTGAAAGGGGTTGCCAAACTTCCAACACACTAGAGTCTCCTGAAATCTCAACATATATTTTTTCATCCAATCTTCATGATACTTTCAAGTAATGATCAGTACACCAATCCCACTTGGATGCCAAAGTTTAGTTCTCCTAGATTGAAGCATTCTTTTGGAGTAACAGTTTGAATTTTTAGGTTTCACTCTGTTTTCTCCTATATTGACAAATGTAGTTCGAACTCTAAATCAAACACGGTTTGTGCTAGCTTCTTGAAACTTGAAACAGTAAAGTAGTTCTACATTCTATTTTGATTTTTTGTTTCCTCTGGATGTAGACCTAAGCAGAGACTGACGAAAGACACATTCAATGAAAGGCGTTGTTAGGCTGCCAAAATACTACAGTCTCCTGAAATCTCAACATATTTTTTTTTCCGACCTTCATGATCATTTCAAGTAATGAGCAGTAAACCAATAAAACGTGGATGTTCAAGTTTCGTTCTCCTAGGTTGAAGCATTCGTTTGCAGTAACAGTTGGAATTTTTACTTTTCACTCTGTTTTCTCCTATATTGACAGATGCAGTTCGAACTCTAAATCAAACATGGTTTGTGCTAGCTTCTTGAAACTTGACACAATAAAGTAGTTCTACGTTCTATCTCTAAGGTTTGTTTCCTCTTGATGTAGCCTTAAGCAGAGACTGGCGAATAACACTTTCAATGAAAGGCGTTGTTAAGCTTCCAAAAAACTACCGTCTCCTGAAATCTCAACATATATCTTTTCATCCAATCTTCATGATTCTTTCAAGTATTGATCAGTACACCAATCAAACGTGGATGCCCAAGTTTTGTTCTTCTAGGTTGTAGCATTCGTTTGCAGGAACAGTTTGAAATTATAGGTTTCACTCTGTTTTCTCCTATATTGACAGATGCAGTTAGAACTCTAAATCAAACACGGTTTGTGCTAGCTTCTTGAAACTTGACACAATAAAGTAGTTCTACGTTCTATCTCTAAGGTTTGTTTCCTCTTGTATCCTAAAGCTGGGACTGGCGAATAACACTTGTAATGAAAGGGGTTGCCAAACTTCCAACACACTAGAGTCTCCTGAAATCTCAACATATATTTTTTCATCCAATCTTCATGATACTTTCAAGTAATGATCAGTACACCAATCCCACTTGGATGCCAAAGTTTAGTTCTCCTAGATTGAAGCATTCTTTTGGAGTAACAGTTTGAATTTTTAGGTTTCACTCTGTTTTCTCCTATATTGACAAATGTAGTTCGAACTCTAAATCAAACACGGTTTGTGCTAGCTTCTTGAAACTTGAAACAGTAAAGTAGTTCTACATTCTATTTTGATTTTTTGTTTCCTCTGGATGTAGACCTAAGCAGAGACTGACGAAAGACACATTCAATGAAAGGCGTTGTTAGGCTGCCAAAATACTACAGTCTCCTGAAATCTCAACATATTTTTTTTTCCGACCTTCATGATCATTTCAAGTAATGAGCAGTAAACCAATAAAACGTGGATGTTCAAGTTTCGTTCTCCTAGGTTGAAGCATTCGTTTGCAGTAACAGTTGGAATTTTTACTTTTCACTCTGTTTTCTCCTATATTGACAGATGCAGTTCGAACTCTAAATCAAACACGGTTTGTGCTAGCTTCTTGAAACTTGACACAATAAAGTAGTTCTACGTTCTATCTCTAAGGTTTGTTTCCTCTTGTATCCTAAAGCTGGGACTGGCGAATAACACTTATACTGAAAGGGGTTGCCAAACTTCCAACACACTAGAGTCTCCTGAAATCTCAACATATATTTTTTCATCCAATCTTCATGATACTTTCAAGTAATGATCAGTACACCAATCCCACTTGGATGCCAAAGTTTAGTTCTCCTAGATTGAAGCATTCTTTTGGAGTAACAGTTTGAATTTTTAGGTTTCACTCTGTTTTCTCCTATATTGACAAATGTAGTTCGAACTCTAAATCAAACACGGTTTGTGCTAGCTTCTTGAAACTTGAAACAGTAAAGTAGTTCTACATTCTATTTTGATTTTTTGTTTCCTCTGGATGTAGACCTAAGCAGAGACTGACGAAAGACACATTCAATGAAAGGCGTTGTTAGGCTGCCAAAATACTACAGTCTCCTGAAATCTCAACATATTTTTTTTCCGACCTTCATGATCATTTCAAGTAATGAGCAGTAAACCAATAAAACGTGGATGTTCAAGTTTCGTTCTCCTAGGTTGAAGCATTCGTTTGCAGTAACAGTTGGAATTTTTACTTTTCACTCTGTTTTCTCCTATATTGACAGATGCAGTTCGAACTCTAAATCAAACACGGTTTGTGCTAGCTTCTTGAAACTTGACACAATAAAGTAGTTCTACGTTCTATCTCTAAGGTTTGTTTCCTCTTGATGTAGCCTTAAGCAGAGACTGGCGAATAACACTTTCAATGAAAGGCGTTGTTAAGCTTCCAAAAAACTACCGTCTCCTGAAATCTCAACATATATCTTTTCATCCAATCTTCATGATTCTTTCAAGTATTGATCAGTACACCAATCAAACGTGGATGCCCAAGTTTTGTTCTTCTAGGTTGTAGCATTCGTTTGCAGGAACAGTTTGAAATTATAGGTTTCACTCTGTTTTCTCCTATATTGACAGATGCAGTTAGAACTCTAAATCAAACACGGTTTGTGCTAGCTTCTTGAAACTTGACACAATAAAGTAGTTCTACGTTCTATCTCTAAGGTTTGTTTCCTCTTGTATCCTAAAGCTGGGACTGGCGAATAACCCTTATACTGAAAGGGGTTGCCAAACTTCCAACACACTAGAGTCTCCTGAAATCTCAACATATATTTTTTCATCCAATCTTCATGATACTTTCAAGTAATGATCAGTACACCAATCCCACTTGGATGCCAAAGTTTAGTTCTCCTAGATTGAAGCATTCTTTTGGAGTAACAGTTTGAATTTTTAGGTTTCACTCTGTTTTCTCCTATATTGACAAATGTAGTTCGAACTCTAAATCAAACACGGTTTGTGCTAGCTTCTTGAAACTTGAAACAGTAAAGTAGTTCTACATTCTATTTTGATTTTTTGTTTCCTCTGGATGTAGACCTAAGAAGAGACTGACGAAAGACACATTCAATGAAAGGCGTTGTTAGGCTGCTAAAATACTACAGTCTCCTGAAATCTCAACATATTTTTTTTTCCGACCTTCATGATGATTTCAAGTAATCAGCAGTACACCAATAAAACGTGGATGTTCAAGTTTCGTTCTCCTAGGTTGAAGCATTCGTTCGCAGTAACAGTTTGAATTTTTAGTTTTCACTCTGTTTTCTCCTATATTGACAGATGCAGTTAGAACTCTAAATCAAACACGGTTTGTGCTAGCTTCTTGAAACTTGACACAATAAAGTAGTTCTACGTTCTATCTCTAAGGTTTGTTTCCTCTTGTATCCTAAAGCTGGGACTGGCGAATAACACTTATACTGAAAGGGGTTGCCAAACTTCCAACACACTAGAGTCTCCTGAAATCTCAACATATATTTTTTCATCCAATCTTCATGATACTTTCAAGTAATGATCAGTACACCAATCCCACTTGGATGCCAAAGTTTAGTTCTCCTAGATTGAAGCATTCTTTTGGAGTAACAGTTTGAATTTTTAGGTTTCACTCTGTTTTCTCCTATATTGACAAATGTAGTTCGAACTCTAAATCAAACACGGTTTGTGCTAGCTTCTTGAAACTTGAAACAGTAAAGTAGTTCTACATTCTATTTTGATTTTTTGTTTCCTCTGGATGTAGACCTAACCAGAGACTGACGAAAGACACATTCAATGAAAGGCGTTGTTAGGCTGCCAAAATACTACAGTCTCCTGAAATCTCAACATATTTTTTTTCCGACCTTCATGATAATTTCAAGTAATGAGCAGTACACCAATAAAACGTGGATGTTCAAGTTTCGTTCTCCTAGGTTGAAGCATTCGTTTGCAGTAACAGTTTGAAATTTTAGTTTTCTCTCTGTTTTCTCCTATATTGACAGATGCAGTTCGAACTCTAAATCAAACATGGTTTGTGCTAGCTTCTTGAAACTTGACACAATAAAGTAGTTCTACGTTCTATCTCTAAGGTTTGTTTCCTCTTGATGTAGCCTTAAGCAGAGACTGGTGAATAACACTTTCAATGAAAGGCGTTGTTAAGCTTCCAAAAAACTACCCTCTCCTGAAATCTCAACATATATTTTTTCATCCAATCTTCATGATTCTTTCAAGTATTGATCAGTACACCAATCAAACGTGGATGCCCAAGTTTTGTTCTTCTAGGTTGTAGCATTCGTTTGCAGGAACAGTTAGAAATTATAGGTTTCACTCTGTTTTCTCCTATATTGACAGATGCAGTTAGAACTCTAAATCAAACACGGTTTGTGCTAGCTTCTTGAAACTTGACACAATAAAGTAGTTCTACGTTCTATCTCTAAGGTTTGTTTCCTCTTGTATCCTAAAGCTGGGACTGGCGAATAACACTTGTAATTAAAGGGGTTGCCAAACTTCCAACACACTAGAGTCTCCTGAAATCTCAACATATATTTTTTCATCCAATCTTCATGATACTTTCAAGTAATGATCAGTACACCAATCCCACTTGGATGCCAAAGTTTAGTTCTCCTAGATTGAAGCATTCTTTTGGAGTAACAGTTTGAATTTTTAGGTTTCACTCTGTTTTCTCCTATATTGACAAATGTAGTTCGAACTCTAAATCAAACACGGTTTGTGCTAGCTTCTTGAAACTTGAAACAGTAAAGTAGTTCTACATTCTATTTTGATTTTTTGTTTCCTCTGGATGTAGACCTAAGCAGAGACTGACGAAAGACACATTCAATGAAAGGCGTTGTTAGGCTGCCAAAATACTACAGTCTCCTGAAATCTCAACATATTTTTTTTTCCGACCTTCATGATCATTTCAAGTAATGAGCAGTAAACCAATAAAACGTGGATGTTCAAGTTTCGTTCTCCTAGGTTGAAGCATTCGTTTGCAGTAACAGTTGGAATTTTTACTTTTCACTCTGTTTTCTCCTATATTGACAGATGCAGTTCGAACTCTAAATCAAACACGGTTTGTGCTAGCTTCTTGAAACTTGACACAATAAAGTAGTTCTACGTTCTATCTCTAAGGTTTGTTTCCTCTTGTATCCTAAAGCTGGGACTGGCGAATAACACTTATACTGAAAGGGGTTGCCAAACTTCCAACACACTAGAGTCTCCTGAAATCTCAACATATATTTTTTCATCCAATCTTCATGATACTTTCAAGTAATGATCAGTACACCAATCCCACTTGGATGCCAAAGTTTAGTTCTCCTAGATTGAAGCATTCTTTTGGAGTAACAGTTTGAATTTTTAGGTTTCACTCTGTTTTCTCCTATATTGACAAATGTAGTTCGAACTCTAAATCAAACACGGTTTGTGCTAGCTTCTTGAAACTTGAAACAGTAAAGTAGTTCTACATTCTATTTTGATTTTTTGTTTCCTCTGGATGTAGACCTAAGCAGAGACTGACGAAAGACACATTCAATGAAAGGCGTTGTTAGGCTGCCAAAATACTACAGTCTCCTGAAATCTCAACATATTTTTTTTTCCGACCTTCATGATCATTTCAAGTAATGAGCAGTAAACCAATAAAACGTGGATGTTCAAGTTTCGTTCTCCTAGGTTGAAGCATTCGTTTGCAGTAACAGTTGGAATTTTTACTTTTCACTCTGTTTTCTCCTATATTGACAGATGCAGTTCGAACTCTAAATCAAACATGGTTTGTGCTAGCTTCTTGAAACTTGACACAATAAAGTAGTTCTACGTTCTATCTCTAAGGTTTGTTTCCTCTTGATGTAGCCTTAAGCAGAGACTGGCGAATAACACTTTCAATGAAAGGCGTTGTTAAGCTTCCAAAAAACTACCGTCTCCTGAAATCTCAACATATATCTTTTCATCCAATCTTCATGATTCTTTCAAGTATTGATCAGTACACCAATCAAACGTGGATGCCCAAGTTTTGTTCTTCTAGGTTGTAGCATTCGTTTGCAGGAACAGTTTGAAATTATAGGTTTCACTCTGTTTTCTCCTATATTGACAGAGGCAGTTAGAACTCTAAATCAAACACGGTTTGTGCTAGCTTCTTGAAACTTGACACAATAAAGTAGTTCTACGTTCTATCTCTAAGGTTTGTTTCCTCTTGTATCCTAAAGCTGGGACTGGCGAATAACACTTGTAATGAAAGGGGTTGCCAAACTTCCAACACACTAGAGTCTCCTGAAATCTCAACATATATTTTTTCATCCAATCTTCATGATACTTTCAAGTAATGATCAGTACACCAATCCCACTTGGATGCCAAAGTTTAGTTCTCCTAGATTGAAGCATTCTTTTGGAGTAACAGTTTGAATTTTTAGGTTTCACTCTGTTTTCTCCTATATTGACAAATGTAGTTCGAACTCTAAATCAAACACGGTTTGTGCTAGCTTCTTGAAACTTGAAACAGTAAAGTAGTTCTACATTCTATTTTGATTTTTTGTTTCCTCTGGATGTAGACCTAAGCAGAGACTGACGAAAGACACATTCAATGAAAGGCGTTGTTAGGCTGCCAAAACACTACAGTCTCCTGAAATCTCAACATATTTTTTTTTCCGACCTTCATGATCATTTCAAGTAATGAGCAGTAAACCAATAAAACGTGGATGTTCAAGTTTCGTTCTCCTAGGTTGAAGCATTCGTTTGCAGTAACAGTTGGAATTTTTACTTTTCACTCTGTTTTCTCCTATATTGACAGATGCAGTTCGAACTCTAAATCAAACACGGTTTGTGCTAGCTTCTTGAAACTTGACACAATAAAGTAGTTCTACGTTCTATCTCTAAGGTTTGTTTCCTCTTGTATCCTAAAGCTGGGACTGGCGAATAACACTTATACTGAAAGGGGTTGCCAAACTTCCAACACACTAGAGTCTCCTGAAATCTCAACATATATTTTTTCATCCAATCTTCATGATACTTTCAAGTAATGATCAGTACACCAATCCCACTTGGATGCCAAAGTTTAGTTCTCCTAGATTGAAGCATTCTTTTGGAGTAACAGTTTGAATTTTTAGGTTTCACTCTGTTTTCTCCTATATTGACAAATGTAGTTCGAACTCTAAATCAAACACGGTTTGTGCTAGCTTCTTGAAACTTGAAACAGTAAAGTAGTTCTACATTCTATTTTGATTTTTTGTTTCCTCTGGATGTAGACCTAAGCAGAGACTGACGAAAGACACATTCAATGAAAGGCGTTGTTAGGCTGCCAAAATACTACAGTCTCCTGAAATCTCAACATATTTTTTTTTCCGACCTTCATGATCATTTCAAGTAATGAGCAGTAAACCAATAAAACGTGGATGTTCAAGTTTCGTTCTCCTAGGTTGAAGCATTCGTTTGCAGTAACAGTTGGAATTTTTACTTTTCACTCTGTTTTCTCCTATATTGACAGATGCAGTTCGAACTCTAAATCAAACACGGTTTGTGCTAGCTTCTTGAAACTTGACACAATAAAGTAGTTCTACGTTCTATCTCTAAGGTTTGTTTCCTCTTGATGTAGCCTTAAGCAGAGACTGGCGAATAACACTTTCAATGAAAGGCGTTGTTAAGCTTCCAAAAAACTACCGTCTCCTGAAATCTCAACATATATCTTTTCATCCAATCTTCATGATTCTTTCAAGTATTGATCAGTACACCAATCAAACGTGGATGCCCAAGTTTTGTTCTTCTAGGTTGTAGCATTCGTTTGCAGGAACAGTTTGAAATTATAGGTTTCACTCTGTTTTCTCCTATATTGACAGATGCAGTTAGAACTCTAAATCAAACACGGTTTGTGCTAGCTTCTTGAAACTTGACACAATAAAGTAGTTCTACGTTCTATCTCTAAGGTTTGTTTCCTCTTGTATCCTAAAGCTGGGACTGGCGAATAACCCTTATACTGAAAGGGGTTGCCAAACTTCCAACACACTAGAGTCTCCTGAAATCTCAACATATATTTTTTCATCCAATCTTCATGATACTTTCAAGTAATGATCAGTACACCAATCCCACTTGGATGCCAAAGTTTAGTTCTCCTAGATTGAAGCATTCTTTTGGAGTAACAGTTTGAATTTTTAGGTTTCACTCTGTTTTCTCCTATATTGACAAATGTAGTTCGAACTCTAAATCAAACACGGTTTGTGCTAGCTTCTTGAAACTTGAAACAGTAAAGTAGTTCTACATTCTATTTTGATTTTTTGTTTCCTCTGGATGTAGACCTAAGAAGAGACTGACGAAAGACACATTCAATGAAAGGCGTTGTTAGGCTGCTAAAATACTACAGTCTCCTGAAATCTCAACATATTTTTTTTTCCGACCTTCATGATGATTTCAAGTAATCAGCAGTACACCAATAAAACGTGGATGTTCAAGTTTCGTTCTCCAAGGTTGAAGCATTCGTTCGCAGTAACAGTTTGAATTTTTAGTTTTCACTCTGTTTTCTCCTATATTGACAGATGCAGTTAGAACTCTAAATCAAACACGGTTTGTGCTAGCTTCTTGAAACTTGACACAATAAAGTAGTTCTACGTTCTATCTCTAAGGTTTGTTTCCTCTTGTATCCTAAAGCTGGGACTGGCGAATAACACTTATACTGAAAGGGGTTGCCAAACTTCCAACACACTAGAGTCTCCTGAAATCTCAACATATATTTTTTCATCCAATCTTCATGATACTTTCAAGTAATGATCAGTACACCAATCCCACTTGGATGCCAAAGTTTAGTTCTCCTAGATTGAAGCATTCTTTTGGAGTAACAGTTTGAATTTTTAGGTTTCACTCTGTTTTCTCCTATATTGACAAATGTAGTTCGAACTCTAAATCAAACACGGTTTGTGCTAGCTTCTTGAAACTTGAAACAGTAAAGTAGTTCTACATTCTATTTTGATTTTTTGTTTCCTCTGGATGTAGACCTAACCAGAGACTGACGAAAGACACATTCAATGAAAGGCGTTGTTAGGCTGCCAAAATACTACAGTCTCCTGAAA
>NW_027512028.1:0-18510 GCF_048772815.1 Callospermophilus lateralis | reverse complement strand
TTCTAGGTTCAAGCGTTCGTTTCCAGTAACACTTTGAAATTTTAGGTTTCACTCTGTTTTCTGCTACATAGATAGATGTCTTTGAAACTCTAAATCAAACACGGTTTGTGCTAGCTCCTTGAAACTTGACAAAATGAAGTAGTTGTTAGTTCTATCTCTATGGTTTTTTTCCTCTTGAAGTACCCCATGCAGAGACTGGCGAAAAACACTTTCGTTTTAAAGGGGTTGCCAAGCTTCCAAAAAACTACTAGTTTGCTGAAATCTCAGCAAACATTTTTTCACCAAATCTTGATGATACTTGGTGGTAATGATCAGTTCACTAATCCCACTTGGCTGCCCAAATTTTATTCTTCTAGGTTGAAGCTTTCGTTTCCAGTGACTGTTTGAATTTTTAGGTTTCATTCTGTTTTCTCCAACATAGATAGCTGTGTTTGGAATTCTAAATCAAACACGGTTTGTGCTAGCTCCTTGAAACTTGACCAAATGAAGTAGTTCTAAGTTCTATCTCTATGGTTTGTTTCCTCTTGAAGTACCCCATGCAGAGACTGGCGAAAAACACTTTCGTTTCAAAGGGGTTGCCAAGCTTCCAAAAAACTACTAGTTTTCTGAAATCTCAGCAAACATTTTTTCACCAAATCTTGATGATACTTGGTGGTAATGATCAGTTCACTAATCCCACTTGGCTGCCCAACTTTCACTCTTCTAGGTTCAAGCGTTCGTTTCCAGTAACAGTTTGAATTTTTAGGTTTCACTCTGTTTTCTGCTATATAGATAGATGTGTTTGAAACTCTAAATCAAACACGGTTTGTGCTAGCTCCGTGAAACTTGACAAAATGAAGTAGTTCTAAGTTCTATCTCTATGGTTTGTTTCCTCTTGAAGTACCCCATGCAGAGACTGGTGAAGTACACTTTCGTTTGAAAGGGGTTGCCAAGCTTCCAAAAAACTACTCGTTTGCTGAAATCTCAGCAAACATTTTTTCACCAAATGTTGATGTTACTTGGTGGTAATGATCAGTTCACTAAGCCCACTTGGCTGCCCAAATTTTATTCTTCTAGGTTGAAGTTTCGTTTCCAGTGACTGTTTGAATTTTTAGGTTTCACTCTGTTTTCTCCAACACAGATAGCTGTGTTTGGAATTCTAAATCAAACACGGTTTGTGCTAGCTCCTTGAAACTTGACCAAATGATGTAGTTCTAAGTTCTATCTCTATGGTTTGTTTCCTCTTGAAGTAACCCATGCAGAGACTGGCGAAAAACACTTTCGTTTGAAAGGGGTTGCCAAGCTTCCAAAAAACTACTAGTTTGCTGAAATCTCAGCAAACATTTTTTCACCAAAACTTGATGTTACTTGGTGGTAATGATCAGTTCACTAAGCCCACTTGGCTGCCCAATTTTTACTCTTCTAGGTTCAAGCGTTCGTTTCCAGTATAACACTTTGAAATTTTAGGTTTCACTCTGTTTTCTGCTATATAGATAGATGTCTTTGAAACTCTAAATCAAACACGGTTTGTGCTAGCTCCTTGAAACTTGACAAAATGAAGTAGTTGTTAGTTCTATCTCTATGTTTTTTTTCCTCTTGAAGTACCCCATGCAGAGACTGGCGAAAAAACACTTTCGATTAAAAGGGGTTTCCAAGCTTCCAAAAAACTACTAGTTTGCTGAAATCTCAGCAAACATTTTTTCACCAAATCTTGATGATACTTGGTGGTAATGATCAGTTCACTAAGCCCACT
This sequence comes from Callospermophilus lateralis, assembly GCF_048772815.1. Taxonomy (NCBI): domain Eukaryota; kingdom Metazoa; phylum Chordata; class Mammalia; order Rodentia; family Sciuridae; genus Callospermophilus; species Callospermophilus lateralis. The sequence continues at coordinate 16,778 of NW_027512028.1, read as the reverse complement.
TGGCTGCCCAATTTTCACTCTTCTAGGTTCAAGCGTTCGTTTCCAGTAACACTTTGAATTTTTAGGTTTCACTCTGTTTTCTGCTATATAGATAGATGTGTTTGAAACTCTAAATCAAACACGGTTTGTGCTAGCTCCGTGAAACTTGACAAAATGAAGTAGTTCTAAGTTCTATCTCTATGGTTTGTTTCCTCTTGAAGTACCCCATGCAGAAACTGGCAAAAAACACTTTCGTTTGAAAGGGGTTGCCATGCTTCCAAAAAACTACTAGTTTGCTGAAATCTCAGCAAACATTTTTTCACCAAATCTTGATGATACTTGGTGGTAATGATCAGTTCACTAATCCCACTTGGCTGCCCAACTTTCACTCTTCTAGGTTCAAGCGTTCGTTTCCAGTAACACTTTGAATTTTTAGGTTTCACTCTGTTTTCTGCTATATAGATAGATGTGTTTGAAACTCTAAATCAAACACGGTTTGTGCTAGCTCCGTGAAACTTGACAAAATGAATTAGTTCTAAGTTCTATCTCTATGGTTTGTTTCCTCTTGAAGTACCACATGCAGAGACTGGCGAAGAACACTTTCGTTTGAAAGGGGTTGCCAAGCTTCCAAAAAACTACTCGTTTGCAGAAATCTCAGCAAACATTTTTTCACCAAATCTTGATGATACTTGGTGATAATGATCAGTTCACTAAGCCCACTTGGCTGCCCAAATTTTATTCTTCTAGGTTGAAGCTTTCGTTTCCAGTGACTGTTTGAATTTTTAGGTTTCACTCTGTTTTCTCCAACATAGATAGCTGTGTTTGGAATTCTAAATCAAACACGGTTTGTGCTAGCTCCTTGAAACTTGACCAAATGAAGTAGTTCTAAGTTCTATCTCTATGGTTTGTTTCCTCTTGAAGTACCCCATGCAGAGACTGGCGAAAAACACTTTCGTTTGAAAGGGGTTGCCAAGCTTCCAAAAAACTACTAGTTTGCTGAAATCTCAGCAAACATTTTTTCACCAAAACTTGATGATACTTGGTGGTAATGATCAGTTCACTAAGCCCACTTGGCTGCCCAATTTTTACTCTTCTAGGTTCAAGCGTTCGTTTCCAGTAACACTTTGAAATTTTAGGTTTCACTCTGTTTTCTGCTACATAGATAGATGTCTTTGAAACTCTAAATCAAACACGGTTTGTGCTAGCTCCTTGAAACTTGACAAAATGAAGTAGTTGTTAGTTCTATCTCTATGGTTTTTTTCCTCTTGAAGTACCCCATGCAGAGACTGGCGAAAAACACTTTCGTTTTAAAGGGGTTGCCAAGCTTCCAAAAAACTACTAGTTTGCTGAAATCTCAGCAAACATTTTTTCACCAAATCTTGATGATACTTGGTGGTAATGATCAGTTCACTAATCCCACTTGGCTGCCCAAATTTTATTCTTCTAGGTTGAAGCTTTCGTTTCCAGTGACTGTTTGAATTTTTAGGTTTCATTCTGTTTTCTCCAACATAGATAGCTGTGTTTGGAATTCTAAATCAAACACGGTTTGTGCTAGCTCCTTGAAACTTGACCAAATGAAGTAGTTCTAAGTTCTATCTCTATGGTTTGTTTCCTCTTGAAGTACCCCATGCAGAGACTGGCGAAAAACACTTTCGTTTCAAAGGGGTTGCCAAGCTTCCAAAAAACTACTAGTTTTCTGAAATCTCAGCAAACATTTTTTCACCAAATCTTGATGATACTTGGTGGTAATGATCAGTTCACTAATCCCACTTGGCTGCCCAACTTTCACTCTTCTAGGTTCAAGCGTTCGTTTCCAGTAACAGTTTGAATTTTTAGGTTTCACTCTGTTTTCTGCTATATAGATAGATGTGTTTGAAACTCTAAATCAAACACGGTTTGTGCTAGCTCCGTGAAACTTGACAAAATGAAGTAGTTCTAAGTTCTATCTCTATGGTTTGTTTCCTCTTGAAGTACCCCATGCAGAGACTGGCGAAGAACACTTTCGTTTGAAAGGGGTTGCCAAGCTTCCAAAAAACTACTAGTTTGCTGAAATCTCAGCAAACATTTTTTCACCAAATCTTGATGATACTTGGTGGTAATGATCAGTTCACTAAGCCCACTTGGCTGCCCAATTTTCACTCTTCTAGGTTCAAGCGTTCGTTTCCAGTAACACTTTGAATTTTTAGGTTTCACTCTGTTTTCTGCTATATAGATAGATGTGTTTGAAACTCTAAATCAAACACGGTTTGTGCTAGCTCCTTGAAACTTGACCAAATGAAGTAGTTCTAAGTTCTATCTCTATGGTTTGTTTCCTCTTGAAGTACCCCATGCAGAAACTGGCGAAAAACACTTTCGTTTGAAAGGGGTTGCCATGCTTCCAAAAAACTACTAGTTTGCTGAAATCTCAGCAACCATTTTTTCACCAAATCTTGATGATACTTGGTGGTAATGATCAGTTCACTAATCCCACTTGGCTGCCCAACTTTCACTCTTCTAGGTTCAAGCGTTCGTTTCCAGTAACACTTTGAATTTTTAGGTTTCACTCTGTTTTCTGCTATATAGATAGATGTGTTTGAAACTCTAAATCAAACACGGTTTGTGCTAGCTCCGTGAAACTTGACAAAATGAAGTAGTTCTAAGTTCTATCTCTATGGTTTGTTTCCTCTTGAAGTACCCCATGCAGAGACTGGCGAAGAACACTTTCGTTTGAAAGGGGTTGCCAAGCTTCCAAAAAACTACTCGTTTGCTGAAATCTCAGCAAACATTTTTTCACCAAATCTTGATGATACTTGGTGGTAATGATCAGTTCACTAAGCCCACTTGGCTGCCCAATTTTTACTCTTCTAGGTTCAAGCGTTCGTTTCCAGTAACACTTTGAAATTTTAGGTTTCACTCTGTTTTATGCTATATAGATAGATGTCTTTGAAACTCTAAAACAAACACGGTTTGTGCTAGCTTTATGAAACTTGACAAAATGAAGTAGTTGTTAGTTCTATCTCTATGGTTTTTTTCCTCTTGAAGTACCCCATTCAGAGACTGGCGAAAAACACTTTCGTTTAAAAGGGGTTTCCAAGCTTCCAAAAAACTACTAGTTTGCTGAAATCTCAGCAAACATTTTTTCACCAAATCTTGATGATACTGGGTGGTAATGATCAGTTCACTAAGCCCACTTGGCAGCCCAATTTTCACTCTTCTAGGTTCAAGCGTTTGTTTCCAGTAACACTTTGAATTTTTAGGTTTCACTCTGTTTTCTGCTATATAGATAGATGTGTTTGAAACTCTAAATCAAACACGGTTTGTGCTAGCTCCGTGAAACTTGACAAAATGAAGTAGTTCTAAGTTCTATCTCTATGGTTTGTTTCCTCTTGAAGTACCACATGCAGAGACTGGCGAAGAACACTTTCGTTTGAAAGGGGTTGCCAAGCTTCCAAAAAACTACTCGTTTGCTGAAATCTCAGCAAACATTTTTTCACCAAATCTTGATGATACTTGGTGGTAATGATCAGTTCACTAAGCCCACTTGGCTGCCCAAATTTTATTCTTCTAGGTTGAAGCTTTCGTTTCCAGTGACTGTTTGAATTTTTAGGTTTCACTCTGTTTTCTCCAACATAGATAGCTGTGTTTGGAATTCTAAATCAAACACGGTTTGTGCTAGCTCCTTGAAACTTGACCAAATGAAGTAGTTCTAAGTTCTATCTCTATGGTTTGTTTCCTCTTGAAGTACCCCATGCAGAGACTGGCGAAAAACACTTTCGTTTGAAAGGGGTTGCCAAGCTTCAAAAAACTACTAGTTTGCTGAAATCTCAGCAAACATTTTTTTACCAAAACTTGATGATACTTGGTGGTAATGATCAGTTCACTAAGCCCACTTGGCTGCCCAATTTTTACTCTTCTAGGTTCAAGCGTTCGTTTCCAGTAACACTTTGAAATTTTAGGTTTCACTCTGTTTTCTGCTATATAGATAGATGTCTTTGAAACTCTAAATCAAACACGGTTTGTGCTAGCTCCTTGAAACTTGACAAAATGAAGTAGTTGTTAGTTCTATCTCTATGGTTTTTTTCCTCTTGAAGTACCCCATGCAGAGACTGGCGAAAAACACTTTCGTTTGAAAGGGGTTGCCAAGCTTCCAAAAAACTACTCGTTTGCTGAAATCTCAGCAAACATTTTTTCACCAAATCTTGATGATACTTGGTGGTAATGATCAGTACACTAAGCCCACTTGGCTGCCCAATTTTCACTCTTCTAGGTTCAAGCGTTCGTTTCCAGTAACACTTTGAATTTTTAGGTTTCACTCTGTTTTCTGCTATGTAGATAGATGTGTTTGAAACTCTAAATCAAACACGGTTTGTGCTAGCTCCATGAAACTTGACAAAATGAAATAGTTGTTAGTTATATCTCTATGGTTTTTTTCCTCTTGAAGTACCCCATGCAGAGACTGGCGAAAAACACTTTCGTTTAAAAGGGGTTTCCAAGCTTCCAAAAAACTACTAGTTTGCTGAAATCTCAGCAAACATTTTTTCAACAAAACTTGATGATACTTGGTGGTAATGATCAGTTCACTAAGCCCACTTGGCTGCCCAAATTTTATTCTTCTAGGTTGAAGCTTTCGTTTCCAGTGACTGTTTGAATTTTTAGGTTTCACTCTGTTTTCTCCAACATAGATAGCTGCGTTTGGAATTCTAAATCAAACACGGTTTGTGCTAGCTCCTTGAAACTTGACCAAATGAAGTAGTTCTAAGTTCTATCTCTATGGTTTGTTTCCTCTTGAAGTACCCCATGCAGAGACTGGCAAAAAACACTTTCGTTTGAAAGGGGTTGCCAAGCTTCCAAAAAACTACTAGTTTTCTGAAATCTCAGCAAACATTTTTTCACCAAATCTTGATGATACTTGGTGGTAATGATCAGTTCACTAATCCCACTTGGCTGCCCAACTTTCACTCTTCTAGGTTCAAGCGTTCGTTTCCAGTAACAGTTTGAATTTTTAGGTTTCACTCTGTTTTCTGCTATATAGATAGATGTGTTTGAAACTCTAAATCAAACACGGTTTGTGCTAGCTCCGTGAAACTTGACAAAATGATGTAGTTCTAAGTTCTATCTCTATGGTTTGTTTCCTCTTGAAGTACCCCATGCAGAGACTGGCGAAGAACACTTTCGTTTGAAAGGGGTTGCCAAGCTTCCAAAAAACTACTCGTTTGCTGAAATGTCAGCAAACATTTTTTCACCAAATCTTGATGATACTTGGTGGTAATGATCAGTTCACTAAGCCCACTTGGCTGCCCAAATTTTATTCTTCTAGGTTGAAGCTTTCGTTTCCAGTGACTGTTTGAATTTTTAGGTTTCACTCTGTTTTCTCCAACATAGATAGCTGTGTTTGGAATTCTAAATCAAACACGGTTTGTGCTAGCTCCGTGAAACTTGAAAAAATGAAGTAGTTCTAAGTTCTATCTCTATGGTTTGTTTCCTCTTGAAGTACCCCATGCAGAGACTGGCGAAGAACACTTTCGTTTGAAAGGGGTTGCCAAGCTTCCAAAAAACTACTCGTTTGCTGAAATCTCAGCAAACATTTTTTCACCAAATCTTGATGATACTTGATGGTAATGATCAGTTCACTAAGCCCACTTGGCTGCCCAATTTTCACTCTTCTAGGTTCAAGCGTTCGTTTCCAGTAACACTTTGAATTTTTAGGTTTCACTCTGTTTTCTGCTATATAGATAGATGTGTTTGAAACTCTAAATCAAACACGGTTTGTGCTAGCTCCTTGAAACTTGACCAAATGAAGTAGTTCTAAGTTCTATCTCTATGGTTTGTTTCCTCTTGAAGTACCCCATGCAGAAACTGGCGAAAAACACTTTCGTTTGAAAGGGGTTGCCATGCTTCCAAAAAACTACTAGTTTGCTGAAATCTCAGCAACCATTTTTTCACCAAATCTTGATGATACTTGGTGGAAATGATCAGTTCACTAAGCCCACTTGGCTGCCCAATTTTCACTCTTCTAGGTTCAAGCGTTCGTTTCCAGTAACACTTTGAATTTTTAGGTTTCACTATGTTTTCTGCTATATAGATAGATGTGTTTGAAACTCTAAATCAAACACGGTTTGTGCTAGCTCCGTGAAACTTGACAAAATGAAGTAGTTCTAAGTTCTATCTCTATGGTTTGTTTCCTCTTGAAGTACCCCATGCAGAGACTGGCGAAGAACACTTTCGTTTGAAAGGGGTTGCCAAGCTTCCAAAAAACTACTCGTTTGCTGAAATCTCAGCAAACATTTTTTCACCAAATCTTGATGATACTTGGTGGTAATGATCAGTTCACTAAGCCCACTTGGCTGCCCTATTTTCACTCTTCTAGGTTCAAGCGTTCGTTTCCAGTAACACTTTGAATTTTTAGGTTTCACTCTGTTTTCTGCTATATAGATAGATGTGTTTGAAACTCTAAATCAAACACGGTTTGTGCTAGCTCGTTGAAACTTGACAAAATGAAGAAGTTCTATGTTGTATCTCTATGGTTTGTTTCCTCTTGAAGTACCCCATGCAGAAACTGGCGAAAAACACTTTCGTTTGAAAGGGGTTGCCATGCTTCCAAAAAACTACTAGTTTGCTGAAATCTCAGCAAACATTTTTTCACCAAATCTTGATGATACTTGGTGGTAATGATCAGTTCACTAATCCCACTTGGCTGCCCAACTTTCACTCTTCTAGGTTCAAGCGTTCGTTTCCAGTAACAGTTTGAATTTTTAGGTTTCACTCTGTTTTCTGCTATATAGATAGATGTGTTTGAAACTCTAAATCAAACACGGTTTGTGCTAGCTCCGTGAAACTTGACAAAATGAAGTAGTTCTAAGTTCTATCTCTATGGTTTGTTTCCTCTTGAAGTACCCCATGCAGAGACTGGCGAAGAACACTTTCGTTTGAAAGGGGTTGCCAAGCTTCCAAAAAACTACTCGTTTGCTGAAATCTCAGCAAACATTTTTTCACCAAATCTTGATTATACTTGGTGGTAATGATCAGTTCACTAAGCCCACTTGGCTGCCCAATTTTTACTCTTCTAGGTTCAAGCGTTCGTTTCCAGTAACACTTTGAAATTTTAGGTTTCACTGTGTTTTCTGCTATATAGATAGATGTCTTTGAAACTCTAAATCAAACACGGTTTGTGCTAGCTCCATGAAACTTGACAAAATGAAGTAGTTGTTAGTTCTATCTCTATGGTTTTTTTCGTCTTGAAGTAGGCCATGCAGAGACTGGCGAAAAACACTTTCGTTTAAAGGGGATTCCAAGCTTCCAAAAAACTACTAGTTTGCTGAAATCTCAGCAAACATATTTTCACCAAATCTTGATGATACTTGGTGGTAATGATCAGTTCACTAATCCCACTTGGCTGCCCAACTTTCACTCTTCTAGGTTCAAGCGTTCGTTCCAGTAACAGTTTGAATTTTTAGGTTTCACTCTGTTTTCTGCTATATAGATAGATGTGTTTGAAACTCTAAATCAAACACGGTTTGTGCTAGCTCCGTGAAACTTGACAAAATGAAGTAGTTCTAAGTTCTATCTCTATGGTTTGTTTCCTCTTGAAGTACCCCATGCAGAGACTGGCGAAGAACACTTTCGTTTGAAAGGGGTTGCCAAGCTTCCAAAAAACTACTCGTTTGCTGAAATCTCAGCAAACATTTTTTCACCAAATCTTGATGATACTTGGTGGTAATGATCAGTTCACTAAGCCCACTTGGCTGCCCAATTTTTACTCTTCTAGGTTCAAGCGTTCGTTTCCAGTAACACTTTGAAATTTTAGGTTTCACTGTGTTTTCTGCTATATAGATAGATGTCTTTGAAACTCTAAATCAAACACGGTTTGTGCTAGCTCCATGAAACTTGACAAAATGAAGTAGTTGTCAGTTCTATCTCTATGGTTTTTTTCATCTTTAAGTACCCCATGCAGAGACTGGCGAAAAACACTTTCGTTTAAAAGGGGTTTCCAAGCTTCCAAAAACTACTAGTTTGCTGAAATCTCAGCAAACATATTTTCACCAAATCTTGATGATACTTGGTGGTAATGATCAGTTCACTAATCACACTTGGCTGCCCAAATTTTATTCTTCTAGGTTGAAGCTTTCGTTTCCAGTGACTGTTTGAATTTTTAGGTTTCACTCTGTTTTCTCCAACATAGATAGCTGTGTTTGGAATTCTAAATCAAACACGGTTTGTGCTAGCTCCTTGAAACTTGACCAAATGAAGTAGTTCTAAGTTCTATCTCTATGGTTTGTTTCCTCTTGAAGTACCCCATGCAGAGACTGGCGAAAAACACTTTCGTTTGAAAGGGGTTGCCAAGCTTCCAAAAAACTACTAGTTTTCTGAAATCTCAGGAAACATTTTTTCACCAAATCTTGATGATACTTGGTGGTAATGATCAGTTCACTAATCCACTTGGCTGCCCAACTCTCACTCTTCTAGGTTCAAGCGTTCATTTCCAGTAACAGTTTGAATTTTTAGGTTTCACTCTGTTTTCTGCTATATAGATAGATGTGTTTGAAACTCTAAATCAAACACGGTTTGTGCTAGCTCCGTGAAACTTGACAAAATGAAGTAGTTCTAAGTTCTATCTCTATGGTTTGTTTCCTCTTGAAGTACCCCATGCAGAGACTGGCGAAGAACACTTTCGTTTGAAAGGGGTTGCCAAGCTTCCAAAAAACTACTCGTTTGCTGAAATCTCAGCAAACATTTTTCACCAAATCTTGATGATACTTGGTGGTAATGATCAGTTCACTAAGCCCACTTGGCTGCCCAAATTTATTCTTCTAGGTTGAAGCTTTCGTTTCCAGTGACTGTTTGAATTTTTAGGTTTCACTCTGTTTTCTCCAACATAGATAGCTCTGTTTGGAATTCTAAATCAAACACGGTTTGTGCTAGCTCCTTGAAACTTGACCAAATGAAGTAGTTCTAAGTTCTATCTCTATGGTTTGTTTCCTCTTGAAGTACCCCATGCAGAAACTGGCGAAGAACACTTTCGTTTGAAAGGGGTTGCCAAGCTTCCAAAAACTACTCGTTTGCTGAAATCTCAGCAAACATTTTTTCACCAAATCTTGATGATACTTGGTGGTAATGATCAGTTCACTAAGCCCAGTTGGCTGCCCAATTTTCACTCTTCTAGGTTCAAGGGTTCGTTTCCAGTAACACTTTGAATTTTTAGGTTTCACTCTGTTTTCTGCTATATAGATAGATGTGTTTGAAACTCTAAATCAAACACGGTTTGTGCTAGCTCCGTGAAACTTGACAAAATGAAGTAGTTCTAAGTTCTATCTCTATGGTTTGTTTCCTCTTGAAGTACCCCATGCAGAAACTGGCGAAAAACACTTTCGTTTGAAAGGGGTTGCCATGCTTCCAAAAAACTACTAGTTTGCTGAAATCTCAGCAAACATTTTTTCACCAAATCTTGATGATACTTGGTGGTAATGATCAGTTCACTAATCATACTTGGCTGCCCAACTTTCACTCTTCTAGGTTCAAGCGTTCGTTTCCAGTAACAGTTTGAATTTTTAGGTTTCACTCTGTTTTCTGCTATATAGATAGATGTGTTTGAAACTCTAAATCAAACACGGTTTGTGCTAGCTCCGTGAAACTTGACAAAATGAAGTAGTTCTAAGTTCTATCTCTATGGTTTGTTTCCTCTTGAAGTACCAAATGCAGAGACTGGCAAAGAACACTTTCATTTGAAAGGGGTTGCCAAGCTTCCAAAAAACTACTAGTTTGCTGAAATCTCAGCAAACATTTTTTCACCAAAACTTGATGATACTTGGTGGTAATGATCAGTTCACTAAGCCCACTTGGCTGCCCAATTTTTACTCTTCTAGGTTCAAGCGTTCGTTTCCAGTAACACTTTGAAATTTTAGGTTTCACTCTGTTTTATGCTATATAGATAGATGTCTTTGAAACTCTAAATCAAACACGGTTTGTGCTAGCTCCATGAAACTTGACAAAATGAAGTAGTTGTTAGTTCTATCTCTATGGTTTTTTTCCTCTTGAAGTACCCCATGCAGAGACTGGCGAAAACCACTTTCGTTTAAAAGGGGTTTCCAAGCTTCCAAAAAACTACTAGTTTGCTGAAATCTCAGCAAACATTTTTTCACCAAATCTTGATGATACTTGGTGGTAATGATCAGTTCACTAATCCCACTTGGCTGCCCAACTTTCACTCTTCTAGGTTCAAGCGTTCGTTTCCAGTAACAGTTTGAATTTTTAGGTTTCACTCTGTTTTCTGCTATATAGATAGATGTGTTTGAAACTCTAAATCAAACACGGTTTGTGCTAGCTCCGTGAAACTTGACAAAATGAAGTAGTTCTAAGTTCTATCTCTATGGTTTGTTTCCTCTTGAAGTACCCCATGCAGAGACTGGCGAAGAACACTTTCGTTTGAAAGGGGTTGCCAAGCTTCCAAAAAACTACTCGTTTGCTGAAATCTCAGCAAACATTTTTTCACCAAATCTTGATGATACTTGGTGGTAATGATCAGTTCACTAAGCCCACTTGGCTGCCCAATTTTTACTCTTCTAGGTTCAAGCGTTCGTTTCCAGTAACACTTTGAAATTTTAGGTTTCACTGTGTTTTCTGCTATATAGATAGATGTCTTTGAAACTCTAAATCAAACACGGTTTGTGCTAGCTCCATGAAACTTGACAAAATGAAGTAGTTGTTAGTTCTATCTCTATGGTTTTTTCGTCTTGAAGTAGGCCATGCAGAGACTGGCGAAAAACACTTTCGTTTAAAAGGGGATTCCAAGCTTCCAAAAAACTACTAGTTTGCTGAAATCTCAGCAAACATATTTTCACCAAATCTTGATGATACTTGGTGGTAATGATCAGTTCACTAATCCCACTTGGCTGCCCAACTTTCACTCTTCTAGGTTCAAGCGTTCGTTCCAGTAACAGTTTGAATTTTTAGGTTTCACTCTGTTTTCTGCTATATAGATAGATGTGTTTGAAACTCTAAATCAAACACGGTTTGTGCTAGCTCCGTGAAACTTGACAAAATGAAGTAGTTCTAAGTTCTATCTCTATGGTTTGTTTCCTCTTGAAGTACCCCATGCAGAGACTGGCGAAGAACACTTTCGTTTGAAAGGGGTTGCCAAGCTTCCAAAAAACTACTCGTTTGCTGAAATCTCAGCAAACATTTTTTCACCAAATCTTGATGATACTTGGTGGTAATGATCAGTTCACTAAGCCCACTTGGCTGCCCAATTTTTACTCTTCTAGGTTCAAGCGTTCGTTTCCAGTAACACTTTGAAATTTTAGGTTTCACTGTGTTTTCTGCTATATAGATAGATGTCTTTGAAACTCTAAATCAAACACGGTTTGTGCTAGCTCCATGAAACTTGACAAAATGAAGTAGTTGTCAGTTCTATCTCTATGGTTTTTTTCATCTTTAAGTACCCCATGCAGAGACTGGCGAAAAACACTTTCGTTTAAAAGGGGTTTCCAAGCTTCCAAAAAACTACTAGTTTGCTGAAATCTCAGCAAACATATTTTCACCAAATCTTGATGATACTTGGTGGTAATGATCAGTTCACTAATCACACTTGGCTGCCCAAATTTTATTCTTCTAGGTTGAAGCTTTCGTTTCCAGTGACTGTTTGAATTTTTAGGTTTCACTCTGTTTTCTCCAACATAGATAGCTGTGTTTGGAATTCTAAATCAAACACGGTTTGTGCTAGCTCCTTGAAACTTGACCAAATGAAGTAGTTCTAAGTTCTATCTCTATGGTTTGTTTCCTCTTGAAGTACCCCATGCAGAGACTGGCGAAAAACACTTTCGTTTGAAAGGGGTTGCCAAGCTTCCAAAAAACTACTAGTTTTCTGAAATCTCAGGAAACATTTTTTCACCAAATCTTGATGATACTTGGTGGTAATGATCAGTTCACTAATCCCACTTGGCTGCCCAACTCTCACTCTTCTAGGTTCAAGCGTTCATTTCCAGTAACAGTTTGAATTTTTAGGTTTCACTCTGTTTTCTGCTATATAGATAGATGTGTTTGAAACTCTAAATCAAACACGGTTTGTGCTAGCTCCGTGAAACTTGACGAAATAAAGTAGTTCTAAGTTCTATCTCTATGGTTTGTTTCCTCTTGAAGTACCCCATGCAGAGACTGGCGAAGAACACTTTCGTTTGAAAGGGGTTGCCAAGCTTCCAAAAAACTACTCGTTTGCTGAAATCTCAGCAAACATTTTTTCACCAAATCTTGATGATACTTGGTGGTAATGATCAGTTCACTAAGCCCACTTGGCTGCCCAAAATTTATTCTTCTAGGTTGAAGCTTTCGTTTCCAGTGACTGTTTGAATTTTTAGGTTTCACTCTGTTTTCTCCAACATAGATAGCTCTGTTTGGAATTCTAAATCAAACACGGTTTGTGCTAGCTCCTTGAAACTTGACCAAATGAAGTAGTTCTAAGTTCTATCTCTATGGTTTGTTTCCTCTTGAAGTACCCCATGCAGAAACTGGCGAAGAACACTTTCGTTTGAAAGGGGTTGCCAAGCTTCCAAAAACTACTCGTTTGCTGAAATCTCAGCAAACATTTTTTCACCAAATCTTGATGATACTTGGTGGTAATGATCAGTTCACTAAGCCCAGTTGGCTGCCCAATTTTCACTCTTCTAGGTTCAAGGGTTCGTTTCCAGTAACACTTTGAATTTTTAGGTTTCACTCTGTTTTCTGCTATATAGATAGATGTGTTTGAAACTCTAAATCAAACACGGTTTGTGCTAGCTCCGTGAAACTTGACAAAATGAAGTAGTTCTAAGTTCTATCTCTATGGTTTGTTTCCTCTTGAAGTACCCCATGCAGAGACTGGCGAAGAACACTTTTGTTTGAAAGGGGTTGCCAAGCTTCCAAAAAACTACTCGTTTGCTGAAATCTCAGCAAACATTTTTTCACCAAATCTTGATGATACTTGGTGGTAATGATCAGTTCACTAAGCCCACTTGGCTGCCCAATTTTTACTCTTCTAGGTTCAAGCGTTCGTTTCCAGTAACACTTTGAAATTTTAGGTTTCACTGTGTTTTCTGCTATATAGATAGATGTCTTTGAAACTCTAAATCAAACACGGTTTGTGCTAGCTCCATGAAACTTGACAAAATGAAGTAGTTGTTAGTTCTATCTCTATGGTTTTTTTCGTCTTGAAGTAGGCCATGCAGAGACTGGCGAAAAACACTTTCGTTTAAAAGGGGATTCCAAGCTTCCAAAAAACTACTAGTTTGCTGAAATCTCAGCAAACATATTTTCACCAAATCTTGATGATACTTGGTGGTAATGATCAGTTCACTAATCCCACTTGGCTGCCCAACTTTCACTCTTCTAGGTTCAAGCGTTCGTTCCAGTAACAGTTTGAATTTTTAGGTTTCACTCTGTTTTCTGCTATATAGATAGATGTGTTTGAAACTCTAAATCAAACACGGTTTGTGCTAGCTCCGTGAAACTTGACAAAATGAAGTAGTTCTAAGTTCTATCTCTATGGTTTGTTTCCTCTTGAAGTACCCCATGCAGAGACTGGCGAAGAACACTTTCGTTTGAAAGGGGTTGCCAAGCTTCCAAAAAACTACTCGTTTGCTGAAATCTCAGCAAACATTTTTTCACCAAATCTTGATGATACTTGGTGGTAATGATCAGTTCACTAAGCCCACTTGGCTGCCCAATTTTTACTCTTCTAGGTTCAAGCGTTCGTTTCCAGTAACACTTTGAAATTTTAGGTTTCACTGTGTTTTCTGCTATATAGATAGATGTCTTTGAAACTCTAAATCAAACACGGTTTGTGCTAGCTCCATGAAACTTGACAAAATGAAGTAGTTGTCAGTTCTATCTCTATGGTTTTTTTCATCTTTAAGTACCCCATGCAGAGACTGGCGAAAAACACTTTCGTTTAAAAGGGGTTTCCAAGCTTCCAAAAAACTACTAGTTTGCTGAAATCTCAGCAAACATATTTTCACCAAATCTTGATGATACTTGGTGGTAATGATCAGTTCACTAATCACACTTGGCTGCCCAAATTTTATTCTTCTAGGTTGAAGCTTTCGTTTCCAGTGACTGTTTGAATTTTTAGGTTTCACTCTGTTTTCTCCAACATAGATAGCTGTGTTTGGAATTCTAAATCAAACACGGTTTGTGCTAGCTCCTTGAAACTTGACCAAATGAAGTAGTTCTAAGTTCTATCTCTATGGTTTGTTTCCTCTTGAAGTACCCCATGCAGAGACTGGCGAAAAACACTTTCGTTTGAAAGGGGTTGCCAAGCTTCCAAAAAACTACTAGTTTTCTGAAATCTCAGGAAACATTTTTTCACCAAATCTTGATGATACTTGGTGGTAATGATCAGTTCACTAATCCCACTTGGCTGCCCAACTCTCACTCTTCTAGGTTCAAGCGTTCATTTCCAGTAACAGTTTGAATTTTTAGGTTTCACTCTGTTTTCTGCTATATAGATAGATGTGTTTGAAACTCTAAATCAAACACGGTTTGTGCTAGCTCCGTGAAACTTGACAAAATGAAGTAGTTCTAAGTTCTATCTCTATGGTTTGTTTCCTCTTGAAGTACCCCATGCAGAGACTGGCGAAGAACACTTTCGTTTGAAAGGGGTTGCCAAGCTTCCAAAAAACTACTCGTTTGCTGAAATCTCAGCAAACATTTTTTCACCAAATCTTGATGATACTTGGTGGTAATGATCAGTTCACTAAGCCCACTTGGCTGCCCAAAATTTATTCTTCTAGGTTGAAGCTTTCGTTTCCAGTGACTGTTTGAATTTTTAGGTTTCACTCTGTTTTCTCCAACATAGATAGCTCTGTTTGGAATTCTAAATCAAACACGGTTTGTGCTAGCTCCTTGAAACTTGACCAAATGAAGTAGTTCTAAGTTCTATCTCTATGGTTTGTTTCCTCTTGAAGTACCCCATGCAGAAACTGGCGAAGAACACTTTCGTTTGAAAGGGGTTGCCAAGCTTCCAAAAACTACTCGTTTGCTGAAATCTCAGCAAACATTTTTTCACCAAATCTTGATGATACTTGGTGGTAATGATCAGTTCACTAAGCCCACTTGGCTGCCCAATTTTCACTCTTCTAGGTTCAAGTGTTCGTTTCCAGTAACACTTTGAATTTTTAGGTTTCACTCTGTTTTCTGCTATATAGATAGATGTGTTTGAAACTCTAAATCAAACACGGTTTGTGCTAGCTCCGTGAAACTTGACAAAATGAAGTAGTTCTAAGTTCTATCTCTATGGTTTGTTTCCTCTTGAAGTACCCCATGCAGAAACTGGCAAAAAACACTTTCGTTTGAAAGGGGTTGCCATGCTTCCAAAAAACTACTAGTTTGCTGAAATCTCAGCAAACATTTTTTCACCAAATCTTGATGATACTTGGTGGTAATGATCAGTTCACTAAGCCCACTTGGCTGCCCAATTTTCACTCTTCTAGGTTCAAGCGTTCGTTTCCAGTAACACTTTGAATTTTTAGGTTTCACTCTGTTTTCTGCTATATAGATAGATGTGTTTGAAACTCTAAATCAAACACGGTTTGTGCTAGCTCCGTGAAACTTGACAAAATGAAGTAGTTCTAAGTTCTATCTCTATGGTTTGTTTCCTCTTGAAGTACCCCATGCAGAGACTGGCGAAGAACACTTTCGTTTGAAAGGGTTTGCCAAGCTTCCAAAAAACTACTCGTTTGCTGAAATCTCAGCAAACATATTTTCACCAAATCTTGATGATACTTGGTGGTAATGATCAGTTCACTAAGCCCACTTGGTTGCCCAAATTTTATTCTTCTTGGTTGAAGCTTTCGTTTCCAGTGACTGTTTGAATTTTTAGGTTTCACTCTGTTTTCTCCAACATAGATAGCTGTGTTTGGAATTCTAAATCAAACACGGTTTGTGCTAGCTCCTTGAAACTTGACCAAATGAAGTAGTTCTAAGTTCTATCTCTATGGTTTGTTTCCTCTTGAAGTACCCCATGCAGAGACTGGCGAAAACACTTTCGTTTGAAAGGGGTTGCCAAGCTTCCAAAAAACTACTAGTTTGCTGAAATCTCAGCAAACATTTTTTCACCAAAACTTGATGATACTTGGTGGTAATGATCAGTTCACTAAGCCCACTTGGCTGCCCAATTTTTACTCTTCTAGGTTCAAGCGTTCGTTTCCAGTAACACTTTGAAATTTTAGGTTTCACTCTGTTTTCTGCTATATAGATAGATGTCTTTGAAACTCTAAATCAAACACGGTTTGTGCTAGCTCCTTGAAACTTGACCAAATGAAGTAGTTCTCAGTTCTATCTCTATGGTTTGTTTCCTCTTGAAGTACCCCATGCAGAGACTGGCGAAAAACACTTTCGTTTTAAAGGGGTTGCCAAGCTTCCAAAAAACTACTAGTTTGCTGAAATCTCAGCAAACATTTTTTCACCAAATCTTGATGATACTTGGTGGTAATGATCAGTTCACTAATCCCACTTGGCTGCCCAACTCTCACTCTTCTAGGTTCAAGCGTTCATTTCCAGTAACAGTTTGAATTTTTAGGTTTCACTCTGTTTTCTGCTATATAGATAGATGTGTTTGAAACTCTAAATCAAACACGGTTTGTGCTAGCTCCGTGAAACTTGACAAAATAAAGTAGTTCTAAGTTCTATCTCTATGGTTTGTTTCCTCTTGAAGTACCCCATGCAGAGACTGGCGAAGAACACTTTCGTTTGAAAGGGGTTGCCAAGCTTCCAAAAAACTACTCGTTTGCTGAAATCTCAGCAAACATTTTTTCACCAAATCTTGATGATACTTGGTGGTAATGATCAGTTCACTA
>NW_027512027.1:0-18562 GCF_048772815.1 Callospermophilus lateralis | reverse complement strand
TAGATAAATTTGGAACTCCAAATCCAACATTTTTTGTAGTAGCTCTTTGAAACTTGACAAAATAAGGAAGTTCTCAGTATTTTCTCTATGGTTTGTTTCCTCTTCAAGAAGCCCTAAGCAGAGACTGTGGAAAAGTACTTTCATTGAAAGGCATTGCAAAGCTTCCAAGAAATTACGATTTTCCGAAATACCAGAAAATATTTTTTCACCCAATCTTGATGGTACGTGGTGGTAATGACAAGTACACAAATCCCACTTGGCTCAACAAATTTTGTTCTTCTAGGTTTAAGCGTTCGTCTACAGTAGCAGTTTTTATATTTAGGTTTCACTCTGTTCTCTCCTATATAGACAGATGAGTTTGGAACTCTTAATCCCATATGGTTGGTAGTAGCTCTTTGAAACTTGACAAAATAAAGGAGTTCTCAGTTTTGTCTCTATGGTTTGTTTCGTCTTCAAGTAGCCCTAGGCACAGACTGTGGAAAACCACTTTCATTGAGAGGGGTTGCCAAGCTTCTAAGAAATAACGAGTTTCCAAAATAGCAGCAAATATTTTTTCACCCAATCTTGATGATACTTGGTGGTAATGATCAGTACACAGTACCCACTTGGCTCACCAAATTTTGTTCTTCTAGGTTGAAGCGTTCGTCTACAGTAGCCGTTTTTATATTTAGGTTTCACTCTGTTGTCTCATATATAGATAGATGAATTGGGAACTCTAAATCCAACATGACTTGTAGTAGCTCTTTGAAACTTGACAAAATAAAGGAGTTCTGAGTTTTGTCTCTTTGGTTTGTTTCCTCTTCATGTAGCCCTAGGCACAGACTGTGGAAAAGCACTTTCATTGAGAGGGGTTGCCAAGCTTCTAAGAATTAACGATTTTCCGAAATACCAGCAAATATTTTTTCACCCAATCTTGATGATACTTGTTGCTAATGATCAGTACACAAATCCCACTTGGCTCACCAAATTTTGTTCTTCTAGGTTGAAGCGTTCGCCTACAGTAGCAGTTTTTATATTTAGGTTTCCCTCTGTTCTCTCCTATATAGATATATGAATCTGGAACTCTAAATCCAACATGGTTTTTAGTAGCTCTTTGAAACTTGACAAAATAAAGGAGTTCTCTGTTTTGTCTCTATGGTTTGTTTCCTCTTCAAGTAGCCCTAGGCACAGACTGTGGAAAAGCACTTTCGTTGAGAGGGTTGCCAAGCTTCTAAGAAATAACGAGTTTCCGAAATACCAGCAAATTTTTTTTCACCCAATCTTGATGATACTTGTTGCTAATGATCAGTACACAATATCACTTGGCTCACCAAATTTTATTCTTTAGGTTGAAGCGTTCGTCTACAGTAGCAGGTTTTATATGTAGGTTTCTCTCTCTTCTCTCCTATATAGATAGATGAATTTGGAACTCTAAATCCAACATGGATTGTAGTAGCTCTTTGAAACTTGACAAAATAAAGGAGTTCTCAGTTTTGTCTCTATGGTTTGTTTCCTCTTCAAGTAGCCCTAGGCACAGACTGTGGAAGCACTTTCATTGAGATGGGTTGCCAAGCTTCTAAGAAATAACGAGTTTCCAAAATACCAGCAAATATTTTTCACCCAATCTTGATGATACTTGTTGCTAATGATCAGTACACAAATCCCACTTGGTTCACCGTATTTTGTTCTTCTAGGTTGAAGCGTTCGTCTACAGTAGCAGTTTTTATATTTAGGTTTCTCTCTGTTCACTCCTATATAGATAGATGAATTTGGAACTCTAAATCCAACATGGATTTTATAGCTCTTTTAAACTTGACAAAATAAAGGAGATCTCCTTTTTGTCTCTATGGTTTGTTTCCTCTTCAAGTAGCCCTAGGCACAGACTGTGGAAAAGCACTTTCATTGAGAGGGTTTGCCAAGCTTTTAAGAAATAACGAGTTTCCGAAATACCAGCAAATATTTTTTCACCCAATTTTGATGATACTTGGTGGTAATGATCAGTACACAAGTCCCACTTGGCTCACCATATTTTGTTCTTCTAGGTTGAAGCGTTCGTCTACAGTAGCAGTTTTTATATTTAGGTTTCACTCTGTTCTCTCCTGTATAGATAGATGAATTTGGAACTCTAAATCAAACATGGTGTGTAGTAGCTCTTTGAAACTTGACAAATAAAGGAGTTCTCAGTTTTGTCTCTATGGATTGTTTCCTATTCAATTAGCCCTAGGCACAGACTGTGGAAAAGCACTTTCATTGAGAGGGTTTGCCAAGCTTCTAAGGAATAACGAGTTTCCGAAATACCAGCAAATATTTTTTCACCCAATCTTGATGATACTTGCTGGTAATGACCAGTACACAGATCCCACTTGGCTCACCAAATTTTGTTCTTCTAGGTTGAAGCGTTCGTCTAAAGTAGCAGTTTTTATATTTAGGTTTCTCTCTGTTCTCTCCTATATAGATAGATGAATTTGGAACTCTATATCCAACATGGATTGTAGTAGCTCTTTGAAACTTGACAAAATAAAGGAGTTCTCAGTTTTGACTCTATGGTTTGTGTCCTCTTTAAGTAGCCCTAGGCACAGACTGTGGAAGCACTTTCATTCTGATGGGTTGCCAAGCTTCTAAGAAATAACGAGTTTCCAAAATAGCAGCAAATATTTTTTCACCCAATCTTGATGATACTTGGTGGTAATGATCAGTACACAAATCCCACTTGGCTCACCAAATTTTGTTCTTCTAGGTTGAAGCGTTCGTCTACAGTAGCAGTTTTTATATTTAGGTTTCTCTCTGTTCTCTCCTATATAGATAGATGAATTTGGAACTTTAAAACCAACATGGATTGTAGTACCTCTTTGAAACTTGACAAAATAAAGGAGTTCTCAGTTTTGTCTCTATGGTTTGTTTCCTCTTCAAGTAGCCCTAGGCAAGACTGTGGAAAAGCACTTTCATTGAGAGGGGTTGCCAAGCTTCTAAGGAATAACGAGTTTCCGAAATACCAGCAAATATTTTTTCACCCAATCTTGATGATACTTGCTGGTAATGACCAGTACACAGATCCCACTTGGCTCACCAAATTTTGTTCTTCTAGGTTGAAGCGTTCGTCTAAAGTAGCAGTTTTTATATTTAGGTTTCACTCTGTTCTCTCCTATATAGATAGATGAATTTGGAACTCTAAATCCAACATGGTTTGTAGTAGCTCTTTGAAACTTGACAAAATAAAGGAGTTCTCAGTTTTGTCTCTATGGTTTGTTTCCTCTTCAAGTAGCCCTAGGCGCAGACTGTGGAAAAGCACTTTCATTGAGAGGGGTTGCCAAGCTTCTAAGGATTAACGAGTTTCCGAAATACCAGCAAATATTTTTTCACCCAATCTTGATGATACTTGGTGCTAATGATCAGTACACAAATCCCACTAGGCTCACCAAATTGTGTTCTTCTAGGTTGAAGCGTTCGCCTACAGTAGAAGTTTTTATGTTTATGTTTCACTCTGTTCTCTCCTATATAGATATATGAATTTGGAACTCTGAATCCAACATGGTTTGTAGCAGCTCTTTGAAACTTGACAAAATAAAGGAGTTCTCAGTTTTGTCTCTATGGTTTGTTTCCTCTTCAAGTAGCCCTAGGCACAGACTGTGGAAAAGCACTTTCATTGAGAGAGTTTGCCAAGCTTCTAAGAAATTACAAGTTTCCGAAATACCAGCAAATATTTTTTCACCCAATCTTGATGACACTTGGTGGTAATGATCAGTACACAAATCCCACTTGGCTGCCCTAATTTTGTTCTTCTAGGTTGAAGCGTTCTTCTACAGTAGCAGTTTTTATATTTAGGTTTCTCTCTGTTCTCTCCTATATAGATAGATGAATTTGGAACTCTAGATCCAACATGGATTGTAGTAGCTCTTTGAAACTTGACAAAATAAAGGAGATCTCAGTTTTGTACCTATGCTTTGTTTCCTCTTCAAGTAGTCCTAGGCACAGACTGTGAAAAAGCACTTTCATTGAGAGGGGTTGCCAAGCATCTAAGAAATTACGAGTTTCCGAAATACCAGCAAATATTTTTTCACCCAATTTTGATGATACTTGGTTGTAATGATCAGTACACAAGTCCCACTTGGCTTACCAAATTTTGTTCTTCTATGTTGAAGCGTTCGTATACAGTAGCAGTTTTTATATTTAGGTTTCGCTCTATTCTCTCCTGTATAGATAGATGAATTTGGAACTGTAAATCCAACATGGTTTGTAGTAGCTCTTTGAAACGTGACAAAATAAAGGAGTTCTCAGTTTTGTCTCTATGGTTTGTTTCCTCTTCAAGTAGCCCTAGGCACAGACTGTGGAAAAGCACTTTCATTGAGAGAGTTTGCCAAGCTTCTAAGAAATTACAAGTTTCCGAAATACCAGCAAATATTTTTTCACCCAATCTTGATGACACTTGGTGGTAATGATCAGTACACAAATCCCACTTGGCTGCCCAAATTTTGTTATTCTAGGTTGAAGCGTTCGTCTACAGTAGCAGTTTTTATATTTAGGTTTCTCTCTGTTCTCTCCTATATAGATAGATGAATTTGGAACTGTAAATCCAACATGGTTTGTAGTAGCTCTTTGAAACGTGACAAAATAAAGGAGTTCTCAGTTTTGTCTCTATGGTTTGTTTCCTCTTCAAGTAGCCCTAGGCACAGACAGTGGAAAAGCACTTTCATTGAGAGGGGTGGCCAAGCTTCTAAGAAATAACGAGTTTCCGAAATACCAGCAAATATTTTTTCACCCAATCTTGATGATACTTGGTGGTAATGATCAGTACACAGATCCTACTTGGCTCACCAAATTTTGTTCTTCTAGGTTGAAGCGTTCGTCTACAGTAGCAGTTTTTATATTTAGGTTTCATTCTGTTCTCTCATATATAGATAGATGAGTTTGGAACTCTAAATCGAACATGGTTTGTAGTAGCTCTTTGAAACTTGACAAAATAAAGAGTTCTGAGTTTTGTCTCTATGGTTTGTTTCCTCTTCAAATAGCCCTATGCACAGACTGTGGAAAACCACTTTCATTGAGAGGGGTTGCCAAGCTTCTAAGAAATAACGAGTTTCCGAAATATCAGCAAATATTTTTTCACACAATCTTGATGATACTTGGTAGTAATGATTAGTACACAGTACCCACTTGGCTCACCAAATTTTGTTCTTCTAGGTTGAAGCGTTCGTCTACAGTAGCCGTTTTTATGTTTAGGTTTCACTCTGTTGTCTCATATATAGATAGATGAATTTGAAACTCTAAATCCAACATGGTTTGCAGTAGCTCTTTGAAACTTGACAAAATAAAGGAGTTCTGAGTTTTGTCTCTATGGTTTGTTTCCTCTTCAAGTAGCCCTAGGCGCAGACTGTGGAAAAGCACTTTCATTGAGAATGGTTGCCAAGCTTCTAAGAATTAACGAGTTTCCAAAATACAAGCAAATATTTTTTTCAACCAATCTTGATGATACTTGGTGGTAAGGACAAGTACAGAAATCCCACTTGGCTCACCAAATTTTTTTCTTCTCGGTTGAAGCGTTCGTCTACAGTATCAATTTTTATATTTAGGTTTCCCTCTGTTCTCTCCTATATAGATAGATAAATTTAGAACTCCAAATCCAACATGGTTTGTAGTAGCTATTTGAAACTTGACAAAATAAGGAAGTTCTCAGTATTTTCTCTATGGTTTGTTTCCTCTTCAAGAAGCCCTAAGCAGAGACTGTGGAAAAGCACTTTCATTGAAAGGCATTGCAAAGCTTCCAAGAAATTACGATTTTCCGAAATACCAGCAAATATTTTTTCACCAATCTTGATGGTACGTGGTGGTAATGACAAGTACACAAATCCCACTTGGCTCAACAAATTTTGTTCTTCTAGGTTGAAGCGTTCGTCTACAGTAGCAGTTTTTATATTTAGGTTTCACTCTGTTCTCTCCTATATAGACAGATGAATATGGAACTCGAAATCCAATATGGTTGGTAGTAGCTCTTTGAAACTTGACAAAATAAAGGAGTTCTCAGTTTTGTCTCTATGATTTGTTTCCGCTTCAATTAGCCCTAAGCAGAGACTGTGGAAAAGCAGTTTCATTGAGAGGGGTTGCCAAACTTCCAAGAAATACGAGTTTCCGAAATACCAGCAAATATTTTTTCACCCAAAATTCATGATACTTGAAGGTATTCATCGGTACACAAATCCTACTTGGCTCACCAAATTTTGTTCTGCTATGTAGAAGCATTCGTCTACAGTAGCAGTTTTTATATTTAGGTTTCCCTCTGTTCTCTGCTATACAGATAGATGAATTTGGAACTCTAAATCCAACATGGTTTGTAGTAGCTCTTTGAAACTTGACAAAATAAAGAAGTTCTCAGTTTTGTCTCTATGATTTGTTTCCGCTTCAAGTAGCCCTAAGCAGAGACTCTGGAAAAGCACTTTCATTGAGAGGGGTTGCCTAGCTTCCCAGAAATTACGAGTTTCCGATATACCAGCCAATATTTTTTCACCCAATATTCATGAAACTTGGTGGTATTGATCGGTACACAAATCCCACTTGGCTCACCAAATTTTGTTCTGCTAGGTTGAAGCGTTCGTCTACAGTAGCAGTTTTTGTATTTTTACGTTTAATTATTTTCTCTGGTATATAGATAGATGAATTTGGAACTCTAAATCCAACATTGTTTGTAGAGCTTTTGAAACTTGACAAATTAATAAGTTCTCAGTTTTGTCTCTATGGTTTGTTTCCTCTTCAAGTAGCCCTAGGCACAGACTGTGGAAAAGCACTTTCATTGAGAGGGGTTGCCAAGCTTCTAAGAAATAACGATTTTCCGAAAAACCAGCAAGTATTTTTTCACCCAATCTTGATGATACTTGGTGGTAATTATCGGTACACAAATCCCACTTGGCTCACCAAATTTTGTTCTTCTAGGTTGAAGCGTTCGTCTACAGTAGCAGTTTTTATATTTAGGTTTCACTCTGTTCTCTGCTATATAGGTAGATGAATTTGGAACTCTAAATCCAACATTGTTTGTAGAGCTTTTGAAACTTGACAAATTAGTAAGTTCTCAGTTTTGTCTCTATGGTTTGTTTCCTCTGCAAGTAGCCCTAGGCACAGACGGTAAAAAAGCACTTTCATTGAGAGGAGTTGCCAAGCTTCCAAGAAATACGAATTTCCGAAATACCAGCAAATATTTTTTCACCCAATCTTGATGATGCATGGTGGTAATGACAAGTCCACAAATCCCACTTGGCTCACCAAATTTTGTTCTTCTAGGTTGAAGCGTTCGTTTACAGTAGCAGTTTTCATTTTTAGGTTGCACTCTGTTCTCTCCAATATTAATAGATGAATTTGGAACTCTAAATCCAACATGGTTTGTAGTAGCTCTTTGAAACTTGACAAAATAAAGGAGTTTTCAGTTTTGTCAGTATGATTTGTTTCCGTTTCATGTAGCCATAAGCAGAGTCTGTGGAAAAGCACTTTCATTGAAAGGGGTTGCCAAGCTTCCCAGAAATTATGAGTTTCCGAAATACCAGCAATTACTTATTCAACCAATGTTGATGATATGTGATGGAAATGACAACTACACAAATCCCACTTGGCTCACCAAATTTTGTTCTTCTAGGTTGAAGCGTTCCTTTACAGTAGCACTTTTTATTTTTAGGTTTCACTCAGTTCTCTCCAATATGGATAGATGAATTTGGAACTCTAAATCCAACATGGTGTGTAATAGCTCTTTGAAACTTGACAAAATATAGGAGTTCTCAGTTTTGTCTCTATGGTTTGTTTCCTCTTCAAGTAGCCCTAAGCACAGAAGGTGGAAAAGCACTTTCATTGAGAGGGGTTGCCAAGCTTCCAAGATAATACGAGTTTCCGAAATACCAGCAAATATTTTTTCACCCAATCTTGATGATATGTGGTGGTAATGACAAGTCCACAAATCCCACCTGGCTCACCAAATTATGTTCTTCTAGGTTGAAGCGTTCGTTAACAGTAGCAGTTTTAATTTTTAGATTTCACTCTGTTCTCTCCTATATAGATAGATGAATTTGGAACTCTAAATCCAACATGGTTTGTAGTAGCTCTTTGAAACTTGACAAAATAAAGGAGTTCTCAGTTTTGTCTCTATGGTTTGTTTCCTCTTCAAGTAACCCTAGGCACAGAGTGTGGAAAAGCACTTTAATTGAAAGGGGTTGTCAAGCTTCTAAGAAATAACGAGTTTCTGAAATACCAGCAAATATTTTTTCAACCAATGTCGATGATACTTGGTGGTAATGATCGGTACACAAATCCCACTTGGCTCACCAAATTTTGTTCTTCTAGGTTGAAGCGTTCGTTTACAGTAGCAGTTTTCATTTTTAGGTTGCATTCTGTTCTCCCCTATATTGATAGATGAATTTGGAACTCTAAATCCAACATGGTTTGTAGTAGCTCTTTGAAACTTGACAAAATAAAGGAGTTCTCAGTTTTGTCTCTATGATTTGTTTCCGATTCATGTAGCCCTAAGCAGAGACTGTGGAAAAGCACTTTCATTGAAAGGGTTTGCCAAGCTTCCAAGAAATTACGAGTTTCCTAAATACCAGCAAATATTTTTTCACCCAATCTTGATGATACTTGGTGGTAATGATCGGTACACAAATCCCACTTGGCTCACCAAATTTTGTTCTTCTAGTTTGAAGCGTTTGTCTACAGTAGCAGTTTTTAAATTTAGGTTTCACTCTGTTCTCTCCTATATAGATAGATGAATTTGGAACTCTAAATCCAACATGGTTTGTAGTGGCTGTTTGAAACTTGACAAAATAAAGGAGTTTTCAGTTTTGTCTCAATGATTTGTTTCCACTTCAAGTATCCTGAAGCAGAGAGTGTGGAAGAGCACTATCATTGATGGCTGTTGCCAAGCTTCCAAAAAAATACGAGTTTCCGAATAGCAGCAAATATTTTTTCACCCAATCTTGATGATAAGTCGTGGTAATGACAAGTCCACAAATCCCACTTTGCTCACCAAATTTTCTCCATCTAGGTTGAAGCATTCATTTCCAATCGCAGTTTATATTTTTAGGTTTCACTCTGTTCTCTCCTATATAGATAGATGAATTTGGAATTCTAAATCCAACATGGTTTGTAGTAGCTCTTTGAAACTTGACAAAATAAAGGAGTTCTCAGTTTTGTCTCTATGGTTTGTTTTTTCTTCAAGTTGCCCTAGGCACAGACGTAGGAAAAGCACTTTCATTGAGAGGGGTTGCCTAACTTCTAAGAAATAACGAATTTCCGAAATACCAGCAAATATTTTTTCTCCCAATTTTTATGATAGTTGGTGGTATAGATCAGTACACAAATCCAACTAGGCTCACCCAATTTTGTTCTTCTAGGTTGAAGCGTTCGTCCACAGTAGCAGTTCTTATACTTAGGTTTCCCTCTGTTCTCTCCTATATAGATAGATGAATTTGGAACTCTAAATCCAACATGGTTTGTAGTAGCTCTTTGAAACTTGACAAAATAAAGAAGTTCTCAGTTTTGTCTCTATGGTTTGTTTCCTCTTCAAGAAGCCCTAAGCAGAGACTGTGGAAAAGCACTTTCATTGAAAGGAATTGCAAAGCTTCCAAGAAATTACGATTTTCCGAAATGCCAGCAAATATTTTTTCCCCCAATCTTGATGATACATGGTGGTAATGACAAGTACACAAATCCCACTTGGCTCAACAAATTTTGTTTTTCTAGGTTTAAGCGTTCGTCTACAGTAGCAGTTTTTATATTTAGGTTACACTCTGTTCTCTCCTATATAGATAGATGAATTTGGAGATCTAAATACAACATGTTTTGTTATAGCTCTTTGAAACTTGACAAAATAAACGAGTTCTCAGTTTTGTGTCCATGGATTTTTTTCTCTTCAAGTAGCCCTAGGCACAGACTGTGGAAAAGCACTTTCATTGAGAGGGGTTGCCAAGCTTCTAAGAAATAACGAGTTTCCGAAATACCAGCAAATAGTTTTTCACCCAATGTCGATGTTACTTGGTGGTAATGATCTGTACACAAATCCCACCTGGCTCACCAAATTTTGTTCTTCTACTTTGAAGCGTTCGTCTACAGTAGCAATTTTAATATTTAGGTTTCACTCTGTTCTCTCCTATATAGATAGATGAATTTGGAACTCTAAATCCAACATGGTTTGTAATAGCTCTTTGAAACTTGACAAAATAAAGTAGTTCTCAGTTTTGTATCTATGTTTTGTTTCCGCTTCAAGTAGCTTTAAGCAGAGACTGTGGAAGAGCACTTTCATTGATAGGGGTTGCCAAGCTTCCAAGAAAATACGATTTTTTGAAATATCAGCAAATATTTTTTCACCCAATATTGATAATACGTGGTGGTAATGACAAGTCCACAAATCCCACTTTGCTCACCAAATTTTGTTCTTCTAGGTTGAAGCGTTCGTTTACAGTAGCAGTTTTTATTTTTTCGTTTCACTCTGTTCTCTCCTACATAGATAAAAGAATTTGGAATTCTAAATCCAACATGGTTTGTAGTAGCTCTTTGAAACTTGACAAAATAAAGGAGTTCTCAGTTTTGTCTCTATGGTTTGTTTCCTCTTCAACTAGTCCTAGGCACAGACGGTGGAAAACCACTTTCATTGAGAGGGGTTGACAAGCTTCTAAGAAATAACGAGTTTCCGAAATACCAGCAAATATTTTTTCTCCCAATGTTGATGATACTTGGTCGTAATGATCAGTACACGAATCCCACTTGGCTAAACAAATTTTGTTCTTCTAGATTTAAGCATTCCTCTACAGTAGCAGTTTTATATTTAGGTTTCACTCGGTTCTCTCCTATATAGATAGATGAATTTGGAGCTCTAAATCCAACATGGTTTGTTATGGCTCTTTGAAACTTGACAAAATAAAGGAGTTCTCTGTTTTGTCTCTATGGTTTGTTTCCTCTTCAAATAGCAATAGGCACAGACTGTGGAGAAGCTTTTCCATTGAGAGGGGTTGCCAAGCTTCTAAGAAATAACGAGTTTCCGAAATATCAGCAAATAATTTTTCACCGAATCCTGATGATACTTGGTGGCCATGATCGGTACACAAATCCCACTTGACTCACCAAATTTTGTTCTTCTAGGATGAAGCGTTCGTCTACAGTAGCAGTTTATATTTTTAGTTCCCTCTGTTCTCTCCTATATAGATAGATGAATTTGGAACTCTAAGTCCAACATGGTTTGTATTAGCTCTTTGAAACTTGACAAAATAAAGGAGTTCTCAGTTTTGTCTCTATGATTTGTTTCCTCTTCAAGTAGCCCTAGGCACAGACTGTGGAAAACCACTTTCATTGAGAGGGGTTGCCAAGCTTCTAAGAAATAACGAGTTTCCTAAATACCAGCAAATATTTTTTCACCCAATGTCGATGATACCTGGTGGTAATGATCTGTACACAAATCCCACTTGGCTCACCAAATTTTGTTCTTCTATTTGAAGCGTTCGTCTACAGTAGCAGTTTTTATATTTAGGATTCACTCTGTTCTCTCGTATATAGAAAGTTGAATTTGCAACTCTAAATCCAACATGGTTTGTAGTGGCTCTTTGAAACTTGACAAAATAAAGGAGTTTTCACTTTTGTCTCAATGATTTGTTTCCACTTCAAGTATCCCGAAGCAGAGAGTGTGGAAGAGCACTATCATTGATGGCTGTTGCCAAGCTTCCAAAAAAATACGAGTTTCCGAATAGCAGCAAATATTTTTTTACCCAATCTTGATGATACGTCGTGGTAATGACAAGTCCACAAATCCCACTTTGCTCACCAAATTTTCTCCTTCTAGGTTGAAGCGTTCGTTTTCAATCGCAGTTTATATTTTTAGGTTTCACTCTGTTCTCTCCTATATAGATAGATGAATTTGGAATTCTAAATCCAACATGGTTTGTAGTAGCTCTTTGAAACTTGACAAAATAAAGGAGTTCTCAGTTTTGTCTCTATGGTTTGTTTTTTCTTCAAGTTGCCGTAGGCACAGACGTAGGAAAAGCACTTTCATTGAGAGGGGTTGCCTAACTTCTAAGAAATAACGAATTTCCGAAATACAAGCAAATATTTTTTCTCCCAATTTTTATGATAGTTGGTGGTATAGATCAGTACACAAATCCAACTAGGCTCACCCAATTTTGTTCTTCTAGGTTGAAGCGTTCGTCTACAGTAGCAGTTTTTATACTTAGGTTTCCCTCTGTTCTCTCCTATATAGATAGATGAATTTGGAACTCTAAATCCAACATGGTTTGTAGTAGCTCTTTGAAACTTGACAAAATAATGAAGTTCTCAGTTTTGTCTCTATGGTTTGTTTCCTCTTCAAGAAGCCCTAAGCAGAGACTGTGGAAAAGCACTTTCATTGAAAGGCATTGCAAAGCTTCCAAGAAATTACGATTTTCCGAAATACCAGCAAATATTTTTTCACCCAATCTTGATGATACGTGGTGGTAATGACAAGTACACAAATCCCACTTGGCTCAACAAATTTTGTTTTTCTAGGTTTAAGCGTTCGTCTACAGTAGCAGTTTTTATATTTAGGTTTCCCTCTGTTCTCTCCTATATAGATAGATGAATTTGGAGATCTAAATACAACATGGTTTGTTATAGCTCTTTGAAACTTGACAAAATAAAGAAGTTTTCAGTTTTGTCACTATGATTTGTTTCCGTTTCATGTAGCCATAAGCAGAGTCTGTGGAAAAGCACTTTCATTGAAAGGGGTTGCCAAGCTTCCCAGAAATTATGAGTTTCCGAAATACCAGCAATTATTCTTTCACCCAAGGTTGATGATACGTGATGGAAATGACAACTACACAAATCCCACTTGGCTCACCAAATTTTGTTCTTCTTGGTTGAAGCGTTCGTCTACAGTAGCAGTTTTTATATTTAGGTTTCACTCTGTTCTCTCCTATATAGATAGATGAATTTGGAACTCTAAATCCAACATGGTTTGTAGTAGCTCTTTGAAACTTGACAAAATAAAGGAGTTCTCAGTTTTGTCTCTATGATTTGTTTCCTCTTCAATAGCCCTAAGCCGAGACTTTGGAAAAGCACTATCATTAAAAGGGGTTGCCAATCTTCCAAGAAATTATGAGTTTCCGAAATACCAACAAATATTTTCTCACCCAATGTAGATGATACATGGTGGTAATGATCAGGACACAAATCCCACTTGGCTCACCAAATTTTGTTCTTCTAGGTTGAAGCGTTCGTTTACAGTAGCAGTTTTTATTTTTAGGTTTCTCTCTGTTGTCTCCTATATAGATAGATGAATTTGGAACTCTAAATCCAACTTGGTTTGTAGTAGCTCTTTGAAACTTGACAAAATAAAGAAGTTCTCAGTTTTGTCACTATGGTTTGTTTCCTCTTCAAGTAGTCCTAGCCACAGACTGTGCAAAAGCACTTTCATTGAGAGGGGTTTCCAAGCTTCTAAGAAATTACGAGTTTCAGAAATACCAGCAAATATTTTTTCACCCAATCTTGATGATACTTCGTGCTAATGATTAGTACACAAATCCCACTTGGCTCACCAAATTTTGTTCTTCTAGGTCGAAGCGTACGTTTACAGTAGCAGTGTTTATTTTTAGGTTTCACTCTGTTCTATCCTATATAGATAGATGAATTTGGAACTCTAAATCCAACATGGTTTGTACTAGCTTTTCACAACTTGACAAAATAAAAGTGTTCTCAGTTTTGTCTCTATGATTTGTTTCCGCTTCAAGTAGCCCTAAGCAGAGACTGTGGATAAGCACTTAAATTGAGAGGGGTTGCCAAGCTTTCAAGAAATTACGAGTTTCCGAAATACCATCAAATATTTTTTCACCCAATCTTGACGACACGTGGTGGTAATGACAACTCCACAAATCCCACTTGGCTCACCAAATTTTCTTCATCTAGGTTGAAGCGTTCGTTTACAGTAGCAGTTTTTATTTTTAGGTTTCACTCTGTTCTTTCCTATATAGATAGATGAATTTGGAACTCTAAATCCAACATGGTTTGTAGTAGCTCTTTGAAACTTGACAAAATAAAGGAGTTCTCAGTTTTGTTTCTATGGTTTGATTCCTCTTCAAGTAGCCCTAGTCACAGATGTGGAAAAGCACTTTCATTGAAAGGAGTTGCCAAGCTTCTAAAAAATAACGAGTTTCTGAAATATCAGCAAATATTTTTTCTCCGAAACTTGATGATACTTGGTGGTCAGGATCGATACACAAATCCCACTTGACTCACCAAATTTTTTTCTTCTAGGATGAAGCGTTCGTTTACAGTAGCAGTTTATATTTTTAGTTTTGCCTCTGTTCTCTCCTATAAAGATAGATGAATTTGGAACTCTAAATCCAACATGGTTTGTAGTAGCTCTTTATAACTTTACACAATAAAGGAGTTCTCAGTTTTGTCTGTATGATTTGTTTCCTCTTCAAGTAGCCCTAGGCACAGACTGTGGAAAAGCACTTTCATTGAGAGGGGTTGCCAAGCTTCTAAGAAATAACGATTTTCCGAAATATCAGCAAATATTTTTTCACCCAATCTTGATGATACGTGGTGGTAATGACAAGTCCACAAATCACACTTGGCTCACAAAATTTTGTTCTTCTAGGTTGAAGCATTCGTTTACAGTAGCAGTTTTCATTTTTAGGTTGCACTCTGTTCTCTCCTATTTTGATAGCTGAATTTGGAACTCTAAATCCAACATGGTTTGTAGTAGCTCTTTGAAACTTGAGAAAATAAAGGAGTTCTCATTTTTGTCTCTATGGTTGTTTCCTTTTCAAGTAGCCCTAGGCACAGACTGTGGAAAAGCAATTTAATTGAGAGGGGTTGCCAAGCTTCCAAGAAATTACGAGTTTCCGAAATACCAGCGAATATTTTTTCACCCAATCTTGATGATACTTGGTGGTAATGATCGGTACACAAATCCCACTTACTTACCATATTTTGTTCTTCTAGGTTGAAGCGCTCGTCTACAGTAGTAGTTTTTATATTTAGGTTTCACTCTGTTCTCTGCTATATAGATAGATGAATTTGGAACTCTAAATCCAACATGGTTTGTAGTAGCTCTTTGAAACTTGACAAAATAAAGGAGTTCTCACTTTTGTCTCTATGGTTCGTTTCCTCTTCAAGTAGTCCTAAGCACAGACTGTGGAAAAGCACTTTCATTGAGAGAGGTTGCCAAGCTTCTAAGAAATAACGAGTTTCAGAAATACCAGCAAATGTTTTTTCACCCAATCTTGATGATACTTCGTGGAAATGATTAGTACACAAATCACACTTGGCTCTCCAAATTTTGTTCTTCTAGGTTGAAGCGTTCGTTTACAGTAGCAGTTTTTATATTTAGGTTTCACTCTGTTCTCTCCTATATAGATAGATGAATTTGGAACTCTAAATCCAACATGGTTTGTAGTAGCTCTTTGAAACTTGACAAAATAAAAAAGTTCTCAGTTTTGTCTCTATGATTTGTTTCCTCTTCAATAGCCCTAAGTGGAGACTTTGGAAAAGCACTATCATTAAAAGGGGTTGCCAATCTTCCAAGAAATTATGAGTTTCCGAAATACCAACAAATATTTTCTCACCCAATGTAGATGATACATGGTGGTAATGATCAGTACACAAATCGACTTGGCTCACCAAATTTTGTTCTTCTAGGTTGAAGCGTTCGTTTACAGTAGCAGTTTTTATTTTTAGGTTTCTCTCTGTTGTCTCCTATATAGATAGATGAATTTGGAACTCTAAATCCAACTTGGTTTGTAGTAGCTCTTTGAAACTTGACAAAATAAAGAAGTTCTCAGTTTTGTCTCTATGGTTTGTTTCCTCTTCAAGTAGTCCTAGCCACAGACTGTGCAAAAGCACTTTCATTGAGAGGGGTTGCCAAGCTTCTAAGAAATTACGAGTTTCAGAAATACCAGCAAATATTTTTTCACCCAATCTTGACGACACGTGGTGGTAATGACAACTCCACAAATCCCACTTGGCTCACCAAATTTTCTTCATCTAGGTTGAAGCGTTCGTTTACAGTAGCAGTTTTTATTTTTAGGTTTCACTCTGTTCTTTCCTATATAGATAGATAAATTTGGAACTCTAAATCCAACATGGTTGTAGTAGCTCTTTGAAACTTGACAAAATAAAGGAGTTCTCAGTTTTGTCTCTATGGTTTGATTCCTCTTCAAGTAGCCCTAGTCACAGATGTGGAAAAGCACTTTCATTGAAAGGAGTTGCCAAGCTTCTAAAAAATAACGAGTTTCTGAAATATCAGCAAATATTTTTTCTCCGAAACTTGATGATACTTGGTGGTCAGGATCAATACACAAATCCCACTTGACTCACCAAATTTTGTTCTTCTAGGATGAAGCGTTCGTTTACAGTAGCAGTTTATATTTTTAGTTTTGCCTCTGTTCTCTCCTATAAAGATAGATGAATTTGGAACTCTAAATCCAACATGGTTTGTAGTAGCTCTTTATAACTTTACACAATAAAGGAGTTCTCAGTTTTGTCTGTATGATTTGTTTCCTCTTCAAGTAGCCCTAGGCACAGACTGTGGAAAAGCACTTTCATTGAGAGGGGTTGCCAAGCTTCTAAGAAATAACGATTTTCCGAAATATCAGCAAATATTTTTTCACCCAATCTTGATGATACGTGGTGGTAATGACAAGTCCACAAATCACACTTGGCTCACAAAATTTTGTTCTTCTAGGTTGAAGCATTCGTTTACAGTAGCAGTTTTCATTTTTAGGTTGCACTCTGTTCTCTCCTATTTTGATAGCTGAATTTGGAACTCTAAATCCAACATGGTTTGTAGTAGCTCTTTGAAACTTGAGAAAATAAAGGAGTTCTCATTTTTGTCTCTATGGTTGTTTCCTTTTCAAGTAGCCCTAGGCACAGACTGTGGAAAAGCAATTTAATTGAGAGGGGTTGCCAAGCTTCCAAGAAATTACGAGTTTCCGAAATACCAGCGAATATTTTTTCACCCAATCTTGATGATACTTGGTGGTAATGATCGGTACACAAATCCCACTTACTTACCATATTTTGTTCTTCTAGGTTGAAGCGCTCGTCTACAGTAGTAGTTTTTATATTTAGGTTTCACTCTGTTCTCTGCTATATAGATAGATGAATTTGGAACTCTAAATCCAACATGGTTTGTAGTAGCTCTTTGAAACTTGACAAAATAAAGGAGTTCTCACTTTTGTCTCTATGGTTCGTTTCCTCTTCAAGTAGTCCTAGGCACAGACTGTGGAAAAGCACTTTCATTGAGAGAGGTTGCCAAGCTTCTAAGAAATAACGAGTTTCAGAAATACCAGCAAATGTTTTTTCACCCAATGTTGATGATACTTCGTGGAAATGATTAGTACACAAATCACACTTGGCTCTCCAAATTTTGTTCTTCTAGGTTGAAGCGTTCGTTTACAGTAGCAGTTTTTATATTTAGGTTTCACTCTGTTCTCTCCTATATAGATAGATGAATTTGGAACTCTAAATCCAACATGGTTTGTAGTAGCTTTTTACAAATTGACAAAATAAAGGAGTTCTCAGTTTTCTCTCTATGATTTGTTTACGCTTCAAGTAGCCCTAGGAACAGACTGTGGAAAAGCACTTTCATTGAGAGGGATTGCGAAGCTTCTAAGAAATAACGAGTTTCCAAAATACCAACAAATATTTTTTCACCCAATCTTGATGATACTTGGTGGTGATGATCTGTACACAAATCCCACTTGGCTCACCAAATTTTGTTCTTCTAGGTTGAAGCGTTCGTTTACAGTAGCAGTTTGTATTTTTAAGTTCCCTCTGTTCTCTCCTATATAGATAGATGAATTTGGAACTCAAAATCCAACATGGTTTGTAGTAGCTCTTTGAAACTTGACAAAATAAAGGAGTTTTCAGTTTTGTCTCTATGATTTGTTTCCGCTTCATGTCGCCCTAAGCAGAGACTGTGGAAAAGCACTTTCATTGAAAGGGGTTGCCAAGCTTCCAAGAAATTACGAGTTTCCGAAATACCAGCAAATATTTTTTCACCCAATCTTGATGATACGTGTTGGTAATTACAAGTCCACAAATCCCACTTGGCTCACCCAATTTTGTTCTTCTAGATTGAATTGTTCGTTTACAGTAGCAGTTTTTATTTTTAGGTTTCACTCTGTTCTCTCCTATATAGATAGATGAATTTGGAACTCTAAATCCAACATGGTTTGTAGTAGCTCTTTGAAACTTGACAAAATAAAGTAGTTCTCAGTTTTCTCTCTATGGTTTGTTTCCTCTTCAAGTAGTCCTAGCCACAGACTGTGGAAAAGCACTTTCATTGAGAGGGGTTGCCAAGCTTCTAAGAAATAACTTGTTTCAGAAATACCAGCAAAAGTTTTTTCACCCAATCTTGATGATACTTGGTGGAAATGATTAGTACACAAATCCCACTTGGCTCACCAAATTTTGTTCTTCTAGGTTGAAGCGTTCGTTTACAGTAGCAGTTTTTATTTTTAGGTTTCACTCTGTTCTCTCCTATATAGATAGATGAATTTGGAACGCTAAATCCAACATGGTTTGTAGTAGCTTTTTACAAATTGACAAAATAAAGGAGTTCTCAATTTTGTCTCTATGGTTTGTTTAA
>NW_027512026.1:0-18582 GCF_048772815.1 Callospermophilus lateralis | reverse complement strand
TTATTTCTTAGAAGCTTGGCCAATCCTGTCAATGAAAGTGCTTTTCCACAGTCTGTGCCTAGGGCTGCTTGAAGTTGAAACAAACCATAGAGACTAAATTGAGAACTACATTATTTTGTCAAGTTTCAAAGAGCTACTACAAACCATGTTGGATTTAGAGTTCCATATTCATCTATCTATATAGGAGAGAACAGAGTGAAACCCAAAAATAAAAACTGCTACTGTAAACGAACGCTGAAAATCAGAAGAACAAAATTTTGAGCCAAGTGGGATTTTTGTACTGATCATTACCACCAAGTATCATCAGATTGGATGAAAAAATATTTGCTGGTATTTCGGAAACTCGTTATTTCTTAGAAGCTTGGCAACCCCTCGCAATGAAATTGCTTTTCAACAGTCAGTCCCTAGGGCTACTTGAACAGGAAACAAACCATAGAGACAAAACTGAGAACTCTTGTATTTTGTCAAGTTTCAAAGAGCTACTACAAACCATGTTGGATTTAGAATTCCAAATTCATCTATCTATATAGGAGAGAACAGAGGGACACCTAAATAAAAAACTGTTACTGTAGACGAACGCTTCAACCTAGAAGAACAGAATTTGTTGAGCCAAGTGGGATTTGTGTACTGATCATTACCACCAAGTATCATCAAGATTGGGTGAAAAAATATTTGCTGGTGTTTCGGAAACACGTAATTTCTTGGAAGCTTGGGAACCCACGTCAATGAAAGCGCTTTTCACATTCTGTGCCTAGGGCTACTTGAAGAGGAAACAAAACATAGAGACAAAACGGAGAACTGCTTTATATTGTCAAGTTTCAAAAAGCTACTACAAACCATGCTGGATTTAGAGTTCCAAATTCATCTATCTATATAGGAGAGAACAGAGGGAAACCTACATATAAAAACTGCTACTGTAAACGAACGCTTCAACCTAGAGGAACAAAATTTGGTGAGCCAAATGGGATTTGTGTACTTGTCATTACCAGCACGTATCATCAAGATTGGTTGAAAAAATATTTGCTGGTATTTTCGAAACTCATAACTTCTTGGAAGCTTGGCAACCCCTTTCAGTGAAAGTGCTTTTCCACCGTCTCTGCTCAGGGCTACATGAAGAGGAAACAAATCATAGAGACAAAACTGAGAACTCATTTATTCCGTCAAGTTTCAAAGAGCTACTACAAACCATGTTGTATTTAGAGTTCCAAATTCATCTATCTCTATAGGAGAGAACAGAGTGAAACCTAAAAATAAAAACAACTACTGTAAACGAACGCTTCAACTTAGAAGAACTAAATTTGGAGAGTCAAGTAGGATTTGTGTACCGATCATTACCACCAAGTATCACCAAGATTGGGTGAAAAAATATTTGTTGGTATTTCGGAAACTCGTTATTTCTTGGAAGCTTGGCAACCCCTTTCAATGAAAGTGCTTTTCAACAGTCTGTGCCTAGGGCTACTTTAATAGGAACCAAACCGTAGAGACAAATCTGAGATCTACTTTTTTTCGTCAAGTTTCAAAGAGCTATTACAAACCATGCTGGATTTAGAGTTCCAAATTCATCTATCTATATAAGAGATAACAGAGTGAAACCTACATATAAAAACTGCTCCTGTAGACGAACGATTTAACCTAGAAGATCAAAATTTGGTGAGCCACGTAGGGATTTGTGTACTGATCATTACCACCAAGAATCATCAAGATTGGATGAAAAAATACTTGCTGGTATATCAGGAACTCGTAATTTCTTGGAAGCTTGGCAACCCCCCTCAATGAAAGCGCTTTTCCAAGTCTGTGCCTAGGGCTACGTGAAGAGGAAACAAACCATAAAGAAAAAACTGAGAACTGCTTTATTTTGTCAAGTTTCAAAAAGCTTGTATTTCGGAAACTCGTAACTTCTTGGAAGCTTGGAAAACCTTTCAATAAAAGTGCTTTTCCACAGTCTCTGCTTAGGGCTACATGAAGAGGAAACAAACCACAGAGACAAAACTGAGAACCTCTTTATTTGGTCATTTTTCATAGAGCTACTACAAACCATGTTGGATTTAGACTTCCAAATTCATCTATCTTTATAGGAGAGAACACAGGGAAACCTAACTATAAAAACTGCTACTGTAGACAAACGCTTCAACCTAGAAGAACAAAATTTGGTGAGCCAAGTGGGATTTGTGTAATGATCATTACCACCAAGTATCATCAAGATTGGGTGAAAAAATATTTGCTGGTATTTCGGAAACTCGTTATTTCTTAGAAGATTGGCAACCACTCTCAATGAAAGTGCTTTTCTACAGTCTGTGCCTAGGGCTACCTGAAGAGGAAACAAACCATAAGACAAAACTGAGAACTCTTTTATTTTGTCAAGTTTCAAAGAGCTAGTATAAACCATGTTGGATTTAGAGTTCCAAATTCATCTATCTATATAGGAGAGACAGAGGGACACCTAAATATAAAAAATGCTACTGTAGACGAACACTTCAACCAAGAAGAACACAATTTGGTAAGCCAAGTAAGATTTGTGTACTGATCATTACCACCAAATATCATCAAGATTGGGTGAAAAAATACTTGCTGGTATATCGGGAACTCGTAATTTCTTGGAAGCTTGGCAACCCCCCTCAATGAAAGCGCTTTTCCACAGTCTGTGCCTAGGGCTACGTGAAGAGGAAACAAACCATAAAGAAAAATCTGAGAACTCCTTTATTTTGTCAAGTTTCAAAAAGCTTGTATTTCGGAAACTCGTAACTTCTTGGAAGCTTGGAAAACCTTTTAATGAAAGTGCTTTTCCACAGTCTCTGCTTAGGGCTACATGAAGAGGAAACAAACCACAGAGACAAAACTGAGAACCGCTTTTTTTGGTCAAGTTTCATAGAGCTACTACAAACCATGTTGGATTTAGACTTCCAAATTCATCTATCTTTATAGGAGAGAACACAGGGAAACCTAACTATAAAAACTGCTACTGTAGACAAACGCTTCAACCTAGAAGAACAAAATTTGGTGAGCCAAGTGGGATTTGTGTAATGATCATTACCACCAAGTATCATCAAGATTGGGTGAAAAAATATTTGCTGGTATTTCGGAAACTCCTTATTTCATGGAAGCTTGGCAACCCCTCTCAATGAAAATGCATTTCCACAGTCTGTGCCTAGGGCTACTTGAAGAGGAAACAAACCATAGAGACAAAACTGAGAACTCCTTTATTTTGTCAAGTTTCAAAGAGCTACTACAAACAATGTTGGATTTAGAGTTCCAAATTCATCTATCTATATAGGAGAGACAGAGGGACACCTAAATATAAAAACTGCTAATGTAAACGAACGCTTCAACCTAGAAGAACAAAATTTGATGAGCCAAGTGGGATTTGTGTACTTGTCATTACCACCACGTGTCATCAAGATTGGGTGAAAAAATACTTGCTGGTATTTCGGAAACTCGTAATTTCTCGGAAGCTTGGCAACCCCTTTCAATGAAAGTGCTTTTCCACAGTCTCGGCTTAGGGCTACTTGAAGAGGAAACAAATCATAGAGACAAAACTGAGAACTCCTTTATTTTGTCAAGTTTCAAAGAGCTACTAAAAACCATGTTGGATTTAGAGTTCCAAATTCATCTAACTATATAGGGGAGAACACAGGGAAACCTAAGTATAAAAACTGCTACTGTAGAGGAACGCTTCAACCTAGAAGAACAAAATTTGGTGAGCAAGGTGGGATTTGTGTTCTGATTATTACAACCAAGTATCATCATGATTGGGTGAAAAAATATTTGCTGGTATTTCGGAAACTCGTTATTTCTTAGAAGCTTGGCAACCACTCTCAATGAAAGTGCTTTTCTACAGTCTGTGCCTGGGGCTACTTGAAGAGGAAACAAACCATAAGACAAAACAGAGAACTCTTTTATTTTCTCAAGTTTCAAAGAGCTACTACAAACCATGTTGGATTTAGAGTTCCAAATACATCTATCTATATAGGAGAGAACAGAGTGAAACCCAAAAATAAAAACTGCTACTGTAAACGAACGCTTAAACCTAGAAGAACAAAATTTGGTGAGCCAAGTGGGATTTGTGTACTTGTCATTACCACCACGTGTCATCAAGATTGGGTGAAAAAATATTTGCTGGTATTTCGGAAACTCGTTATTTATGAGAAGCTTGGTAACCCCTCTCAATGAAAGTGCTTTTCCACAGTCTCTGCTTAGGGCTACTTGAAGAGGAAACAAACCATAAAGACAAAGCTGAGAACTACTTTTTTTTGTCAAGTTTCAAAGAGCTACTACAAACCATGTTGGATTTAGAGTTCCAAATTCATCGATCTATATAGGATAGAACAGAGTGAAACCTAAAAATACAAACTGCTACTGTAAACGAACGCTTCAACATAGAAGCGCAAAATTTGGTGAGCCAAGTGGGATTTGTGTACTTGTCATTCCCACCAAGTATCATCAAGATTGGGTGAAAAAATATTTCCTAGTATTTCGGAAACTGGTTATTTCTTAGAAGCTTGGCAACCCCTCTCAATGACAGTGCTTTTCCACAGTCTGTGCCTAGGGCTACTTGAAGAGGAAACAAACAATAGAGAAAAAACTGAGAACTCCTTTATTTTGTCAAGTTTCATAGGGCTACTACAAACCATGTTGGATTTAGAGTTTCAAATTCTTCTATCTATATAGGAGAGAACAGAGTGAAACCCAAAAATAAAAACTGCTACTGTAAACGAACGCTTAAACCTAGAAGAACAAAATTTGGTGAGCCAAGTGGGATTTGTGTACTTGTCACTGCCACCATGTGTCATCAAGTATGGGTGAAAAAATATCTGCTGGCATATCGGAAAATCGTAATTTCTTTGAAGCTTGGCAACCCCTCTCAATGAATGTGCTTTTCCACAGTCTGTGCCTAGGGCTACTTGAAGAGGAAACAAACCATAGAGACAAAACTGAGAACTCCTTTGTTTTGTCAAGTTTCAAAAAGCTACTACAAACCATGTTGGATTTAGAGTTCCAAATTCATCGATCTATATAGGATAGAACAGAGTGAAACCTAAAAATAAAAACTGCTACTGAAGACGAACGCTTCAACATAGAAGCGCAAAATTTGTTGAGCCAAGTGGGATTTGTGTACTTGTCATTACCACCACGTATCATCAAGATTGGGTGAAAATTATATTTGCTGGTATTTCGGAAACTAGTTATTTCTTAGAACCTTGGCAACCCCTCTCAATGAAAGTGCTTTTCCACAGTCTGTGCCTAGGGCTACTTGAAGAGGAAACAACCCATAGAGACAAAACTGAGAACTCCTTTATTTTGTCAAGTTTCAAAGAGCTACTACAAACCATGTTGGATTTAGAGTTCCAAATTAATCTAACTATGTAGGAGAGAACACAGGGAAACCTAAGTATAAAAACTGCTACTGTAGACGAACGCTTCAACCTAGAAGAACACAATTTGGTAAGCCAAGTGGGATTTGAGTACTGATCATTACCACCAAGAATCATCAAGATTGGGTAAAAAAATATTTGCTGGTGTTTCGGAAACTCGTTATGT
Source organism: Callospermophilus lateralis (assembly GCF_048772815.1). Taxonomy (NCBI): domain Eukaryota; kingdom Metazoa; phylum Chordata; class Mammalia; order Rodentia; family Sciuridae; genus Callospermophilus; species Callospermophilus lateralis. The sequence goes on along the minus strand of NW_027512026.1, from coordinate 13,047 downwards.
CTTGGAAGCTTGGCATCCGATTTCAATGAAAGTGCTTTTCCACAGTCTGTGCCTAGGGCTACTTGAAGAGGAAACAAACCATAGAGACTAAATTGAGAACTACATTATTTTGTCAAGTTTCAAAGAGCTACTACAAACCATGTTGGATTTAGAGTTCCATATTCATCTATCTATATAGGAGAGAACAGAGTGAAACCCAAAAATAGAAACTGCTACTGTAAACGAACGCTGAAACCCAGAAGAACAAAATTTTGAGCCAAGTGGGATTTTTGTACTGATCATTACCACCAAGTATCATCAGATTGGATGAAAAAATATTTGCTGGTATTTCGGAAACTCGTTATTTCTTAGAAGCTTGGCAACCCCTCGCAATGAAATTGCTTTTCAACAGTCTGTGCCTAGGGCTACTTGAAGAGGAAACAAACCATAGAGACAAAACTGAGAACTCTTGTATTTTGTCAAGTTTCAAAGAGCTACTACAAACCATGTTGGATTTAGAATTCCAAATTCATCTACCTATATAGGAGAGAACAGAGGGACACCTAAATAAAAAACTGCTACTGTAGACGAACGCTTCAACCTAGAAGAACAGAATTTGTTGAGCCAAGTGGGATTTGTGTACTGATCATTACCACCAAGTATCATCAAGATTGGGTGAAAAAATATTTGCTGGTGTTTCGGAAACACGTAATTTCTTGGAAGCTTGGGAAACCCCGTCAATGAAAGCGCTTTTCCACAGTCTGTGCCTAGGGCTACTTGAAGAGGAAACAAAACATAGAGACAAAACGGAGAACTCCTTTATATTGTTAAGTTTCAAAAAGCTACTACAAACCATGCTGGATTTAGAGTTCCAAATTCATCTATCTATATAGGGAAGAACAGAGTGAAACCTAAAAATAAAAACTGCTACTGTAAACGAACGCTTAAACCTAGAAGAACAAAATTTGATGAGCCAAGTGGGATTTGTGTACTTGTCATTACCACCAGGTTTCATCAAGATTGGGTGAAAAATTATTTGCTGGTATTTCGGAAACTCGTAATTTCTTGGAAGGTTGGCAACCCCTTTCATTGAAAGTGCTTTTCCATAGTCTCTGCTTAGGGCAACTTGAAGAGAAAACAAACCATAGAGACAAAACTGAGAACGTCTTTTTTTTGTCAATTTTCATAGAGCTACTAAAAACAAGGTTGGATTTAGAGTTCCAAATTCATCTATCTATATAGGAGAGAACACAGGGAAACCTAAGTATAAAAACTGCTACTGTAGACGAACGCTTAAACCTAGAAGAACAAAATTTGGTGAGCCAAGTGGGATTTGTGTACTGATCATTACCTCCAAGTATCATCAAGATTGGGTGAAAAAATATTTGCTGGTATTTTGGAAACTCGTAATTTCTTGGAAGGTTGGCAACCCCTTTCAATGAAAGTGCTTTTCCACAGTCTCTGCCTAGGGCAACTTGAAGAGGAAACAAACCATAGAGACAAAACTGAGAACTCTTTTATTTTGTCAAGGTTCATAGAGCTACTACAAACCATGTTGGATTTAGAGTTTCAAATTCATCTATCTATATACTAGAGAACGGAGGGAAACCTAAAAATAAAAACTGCTACTGTAGACGAACGCTTCAACCTAGAAAAACAAAGTTTGGTGAGCCAAGTGGGATTTGTGTACTTGTCATTACTACAACGTATCATCAAGATTGGGTGAAAAAAAATTTGCTTGTATTTCGGAAACTCGTAATTTCTTGGAAGCTTGGCAACCCCTCTCAATGAAAGTGCTTTTCCACAGTCTGTCCCTAGGGCTACTTGAAGAAAAAACAAACCATAGAGACAAACTGAGAACTCCTTTATTTTGTCAAGTTTCAAAAAGCTACTACAAACCATGTTGGATTTAGAGTTCCAAATTCATCTATCTATATTGGAGAGAACACAGAAAAACCTAAGTATAAAAAGTGCTACTGTAGACGAACGGTTCAACCTAGAAGAACAAAATGTGGTGAGCCAAGTGGGATTTGTGGACTGATCATTACCACCAAGTATCATCAAGATTGGATGAAAAAATATTTGCTGGTATTTCGGAAACTCGTTATTTCTTAGAAGCTTGGCAACCCCTCTCAATGAAATTGCTTTTCAACATTCTGTGCCTAGGGCTACTTGAAGAGGAAACAAACCATAAAGACAAAACGGAGAACTCTTGTACTTTCTCAAGTTTCAAAGAGCTACTACAAACCATGTTGGATTTAGAGTTCCAAATTCATCTATCTATATAGGAGAGAACACAGGGAAACCTAAGTATAAACACTGCTAGTGTAGACGAAAGCTTCAACCTAGAAGAACTAAATTTGGTGAGCCAAGTGGGATTTGTGTACTGATCATTACCACCAAGTATCATCAAGATTGGGTGAAAAAATATTTGCTGGTATTTCGGAAACACGTAATTTCTTGGAAGCTTGGCAACCCCCGTCAATGAAAGCGCTTGTCCACAGTCTGTGGCTTGGGCTACTTGAAGAGGAAACAAACCATAGAATCTAAACTGAGAACTCCTTTATTTTTTCAATTTTCTAAGAGCTACTACAAACCATGTTGGATTTAGAGTTCCAAATTCATCTATCTATATAGGAGAGAACAGAGTGAAACCTAAATATAAAAACTGCTACTGTAGACGAACGCTTCAACCTAGAAGAACAAAACTTGGTGAGCCAAGTGGGATTTGTGTAGTGATCATTACCACCAAGTATCATCAAGATTGGGTGAAAAAATATTTGCTGGTATTTCGGAAACTCGTTATTTCTTAGAAGCTTGGCAACCCCTCTCAATTAAAGTGCTTTTCCTCAGTCTGTGCCTAGGGCTACTGGAAGAGGAAACAAACCATAGAGACAAAACTGAGAACTCCCTTAGTTTATAAAGTTTCAAAGAGCTACTAGAAACCATGTTGGATTTAGAGTTCCAAATTCATCTATCTATATAGGAGAGAACAGAGTGAAACCTAAATATAAAAACTGCTACTGTAGACGAACGCTTCAACCTGGAATAACAAAATTTGGTGAGCCAAGTGGGATTTGTGTACTGATCATTACCACCAAATATCATCAAGATTGGGTGAAAAAATATTTGCTGGTATTTCGGAAACACGTAATTTCTTGGAAGCTTGGCAACCCCCGTCAATGAAAGCGCTTTTCCACAGTCTGTGCCTTGGGCTACTTGAAGAGGATACTAACCATAAAGTCTAAACTGAGAACTCCTTTATTTTTTCAGTTTTCAAAGAGCTACTAGAAACCATGTTGTATTTAGAGTTCCAAATTCATCTATCTATAAATCAGAGAACATAGTGAAATCTAAATATACAAACTGCTACTGTAGACGAACGCTTCAACCTAGAAGAACAAAATTTGGTGAGCCAAGTGGGATTTGTGTATCGATCATTACCATTGAGAATCATCAAGATTGGGTGAAAAAATATTTGCTGGTATTTCGGAAACTCGTTATTTCTTAGAAGCTTGGCAACCCTTCTGAATGAAAGTGCTTTTCCACAGTCTGTGCTTGGGCTACTTGAAGAGGAAACAAACCATACAGACAAAACTGAGAACTCCTTTATTTTGGCAAGTTTCAAAAAGCTACTACAAACCATGTTGGATTTAGAGTTTCAAATTCATCTATCTATATAGGAGAGAACAGAGTGAAAACTAAATATAAAAACTGCTACTGTAAACGAATGCTTCATCCTAGAAGAACAAAATTTGGTGAGCTAAGTGGGATTTGTGCACTTGTCATTAACACCAGGTTTCATCAAGATTGGGTGAAAAAATATTTGCTGGTATTTCAAAAACTCGTAATTTCTTGGAAGGTTGGCAACCTCTTTCAATGAAAGTGCTTTTCCACAGTCTCTACTTAGGGCTACTTGAAGAGGAAACAAACCATAGAGACGAAACTGAGAACTTCTTTTTTTTTGTCAATTTTCATAGAGCTACTACAAACCATGTTGGATTTAGAGTTCCAAATTCATCTATCTATATAGGAGAGAACAGAGTGAAACCCAAAAATAAAAACTGCTACTGTAAACGAACGCTGAAACCCAGAAGAACAAAATTTGGTGAGCCAAGTGGGATTTGTGTACTGATCATTACCACCAAGTATTATCAAGATTGGATGAAAAAATATTTGCGGATTTTTCAGAAACTCGTTATTTCTTAGAAGCTTGGCAACCCCTCTCAAAGAAATTGCTATTCAACAATGTGTGCCTAGGGCTACTTGAACAGGAAACAAACCATAAGACAAAACTGAGAACTCTTGTATTTTGTCAAGTTTCAAAGAGCTACTACAAACCATGTTTAATTTAGAGTTCCGAATTCATCTATCTATATAGGAGAGAACAGAGGGACACCTAAAAATAAAAACTGCTACTGTAAAGGAACGCTTCAACATAGAAGATCAAAATTTGGTGAGCCAAGTGGGATTTGTGTACTTGTCATTACCACCAAGTATCATCAAGATTGGGTGAAAAATATTTGCTGGTATATCGGAAACTCGTTATTTCTTAGAAGCTTGGCAACCCCTCTCAATGAAAGTGCTTTTCCACGATCTGTGCCTAGGGCAACTTGAAGAGGAAACAAACCATAGAGACAAAACTGAGAACTCCTTTATTTTATCAAGGTTCAAAGAGGTACTACAAACCATGTTGTATTAGAGTTCCAAATTCATCTATCTATATAACAGAGAACAGAGGGATACCTAAAAATATAAACTGCTACTGTAAACGAATGCTAAAATCTAGAAGAAAAAAATTTGGTGAGTCAAGTGGGATTTGTGTACGGATCATTACCACCAAGTATCATCAAGATTGGGTGAAAAAATATTTGTTGGTATTTCGGAAAATCGTTATTTCTTAGAAGCTTGGCAACCCCTCTCAATGAAAGTGCTTTTCCACAGTCTGTACCTAGGGCTACTTGAAGAGGAAACAAAGAATAGAGACAAAACTGAGAACCCCTTAATTTTTTCAAGTTTCATATAGCTACTACAAACCATGTTGGATTTAGAGTTCCCAATTCATCTATCTATATAGGAGAGAACAGAGTGAAACCAAAAATAAAAACTGCTCCTGTAAAGGAACGCTTAAACCTAGAAGAACAAAATTTGGTGAACCAAGTGGGATTTGTGTACTTGTTATTGCCACCACGTATCATCAAGTTTGGGTGAAAAAATATTTGCTGGTATATCGGAAAATCTTAATTTCTTGGAAGCTTGGCAACCCCTCTCAATGAAAGTGCTTTTCCACAGTCTGTGTTTAGGGCTACTTGAAGAGGACACAAACCATAGAGACTGAACTGAGAAATTCTTTATTTTGTCAAGTTTCAAAGAGCTACTACAAACCATGTTGGATTTAGAGTTGCAATTTCATCTACCTATATAGGAGAGAACAGAGTGAAACCTAAATATAAAAACAGCTACTGTAGCCTAACGCTTCAACCTAGAGGAACAAAATTTGGTGAGCCAAGTGGGACTTGTGTACTGTTCATTACCATTGAGTATCATCAAGATTGGGTGAAAAAATATTTGCTGGTATTTCGGAAACTCGTTATTTCTTAGAAGCTTGGCAACCCTTCTCAATGAAAGCGCTTTTCCACAGTCTGTGCCTTGGGCTACTTGAAGAGGAAACAAACCATAGAGTCTAAACTGAGAACTCCTTTATTTTTTCAGTTTTCAAAGAGCTACTAGAAACCATGTTGTATTTAGAGTTCCAAATTCATCTATCTATAAAGCAGAGAACAGAGTGAAATCTAAATATAAAAACTGCTACTGTAGACGAACGCTTCAACCTAGAAGAACAAAACTTGGTGAGCCAAGTTCGATTTGTGTACTGATCATTACCACCAAGTATCATCAAGATTGGCTGAAAAAATATATGCTTGTATTTCAGAAACTCGTTATTTCTTAGAAGCTTGGCAACACCTCTCAATGAAAATGCTTTTCCTCAGTCTGTGCCTAGGGCTACTTGAAGAGGACACAAACCATAGAGACAAAACTGAGAACTCCTTTAGTTTGTCAAGTTTCAAAGAGCTACTACAGACCATGTTGGATTTAGAGTTCCAAATTCAACTATCTATATCGGAGAGAACAGAGTGAAACCAAAAATAAAAACTGCTCCTGTAAACGAACGCTTAAACCTAGAAGAACAAAATTTGGTGAACCAAGTGGATTTGTGTATTTGTTATTGCCACCACGTATCATCAAGAGTGGGTGAAAAAATATTTGCTGGTATATTGGTAAATCTTAATATCTTGGAAGCTTGGCAACCCCTCTCAATGAAAGTGCTTTTCCACAGTCTGTGTTTAGGGCTACTTGAAGAGGACACAAACCATAGAGACTAAACTGAGAACTCCTTTATTTTGTCAAGTTTCAAAGATCTACTACAAACCATGTTGGATTTAGAGTTCGAAATTCATCTACCTGTATAGGAGAGAACAGAGTGAAACCTAAATATAAAAACAGCTACTGTAGACTAACGCTTCAACCTAGAGGAACAAAATTTGTCAAGCCAAGTGGGACTTGTGTACTGATCATTACCATTGAGTATCATCAAGATTGGGTGAAAAAATATTTGCTGGTATTTCGGAAACTTGTTATTTCTTAGAAGCTTGGCAACCCTTCTCAATTAAATTGCTTTTCCACAGTCTGTGCCTAGGGCTACTTGAAGAGGAAACAAACCATAGAGACAAAACTGAGAACTCCTTTATTATGTCACGTTTCAAAAAGCTACTACAAACCATGTTGGATTTAGAGTTTCAAATTCATCTATCTATATAGGAGAGAACAGAGTGAAACCTAAAAATAAAACTGCTACCGTAAACAAATGCTTCAACATTGAAGAACAAAATTTGGTGAGCCAACTGGGATTTGTGTACTTGTCATTACCACCAGGTTTTATCAAGATTGGGTGAAAAAATATTTGCTGGTGTTTCGAAAACTCGTAATTTCTTTTAAGGTTGGCAACCCCTTTCAATGAAAGTGCTTTTCCAGTCTCTGCTTAGGGCTACTTGAGGAGGAAACAAATCATAGAGGCAAAACTGAGAACGTCTTTTTTTGTCAATTTTCATAGAGCTACTACAAACCATGTTGGATTTAGAGTTCCAAATTCATCTATCTATATAGGAGAGATCAGAGGGAAACCTAAAAATAAAAACTGCTACTGTAAACGAAAGCTTCAACCTACAAGAACAAAATTTGGTGAGCCAAGTGGGATTTGTGTGCTGATTATTACCACCAAGTATTATCAAGATTGGGTGAAAAAATATTTGCCGGTATTTCGGAAACTCTTTATTTCTTAGAAGCTTGGCAACCCCTCTCAATGCAAGTGCTTTTCCACAGTCTGTGCCTAGGGCTACTTGAAGAGGAAACAACCCATAGAGACAAAACTGAGAACTCTTTCATTTTGTCAAGTTTCAAAGAGCTACTACAAACCATGTTGGATATAGAGTTCCAAATTCATCTATCTATATAGGAGAGAACAGAGGGACACCTAAATATAAAAACTGCTACTGTACACGAATGCTTCAACATAGAAGAACAAAATTTGGTGAGCCAAGTGGGATTTGTGTACTTGTCATTACCACCACGTATCAACAAGATTGGGTGTAAAATATTTGCTGGTATTTCGGAAACTCGTTATTTCTTAGTAGCTTGGCAACCCCTCTCAATGAAAGTGCTTTTCCACGATCTGTGCCTAGGGCAACTTGAAGAGGAAAAAAACCATAGAGACAAAACTGAGAACTCCTTTATTTTATCAAGGATCAAAGAGGTACTACAAACCATGTTGGATTTAGAGTTCCAAATTCATCTATCTATATAAGAGAGAACAGAGGGAAACCTAAAAATATAAACTGCTACTGTAAACGAATGCTTAAACCTAGAAGAAAAAAATTTGGTGAGTCAAGTGGGATTAGTGTACGGATCATTACCACCAAGTATCATCAAGATTGGGTGAAAAAATATTTGCTGGTATTTCGGAAAATAATTATTTTTGATAGATTGGCATCCCCTCTCAATGAAAGTGCTTTTCCACAATCTGTGCCTAGGGCTACTTGAAGAGGAAACAAGCCATAGAGACTAAACTGAGAACTCCTTTATTTTGTCAAGTTTCAAAGAGGTACTACACACCATGTTGGATTTAGAGTTCCAAATTCATCTATTTATATAGAAGACAACAGAGTGAAACCTAAAAATAAAACCTGCTACTTTAGACGAACGCTTAACCTTAGAAGATCAAAATTTGGTGAGCCAAGTGGGATTTGTGTACTTGTCATTAACACCAAGTATCATCAAGATTGGGTGAAAAAATATTTGCTGGTATTTCGGAAACTCGTTATTTCTTGGAAGCTTGGCAATCCCTTTCAATGAAAGTGCTTTTCCACAGTCTGTGCCTATGGCTACTTGAAGAGGAAACAAACCATAGAGACTAAACTGAGAACTACTTTATTTGTCAAGTTTGAAAGAGCTACTACAAACCATGTTGGATTTAGAATTCCAAATTCATCTATCTATATAAGAGAGCACAGAGTGAAACCTACATATAAAAACTGCTGCTGTAGACGAACGCTTCAACCTAGAAGAACAGAATTTGGTGATCCAAGTGGGATTTGTGTACTGATCATTACCACCACGTATCATCAAGATTGGGTGAAAAAATATTTGCTAGTATTTCAGAAACTCGTTATTTCTTAGAAGGTTGACCACCCCTCTCAATGAAAGTGCTTTTCCACTGTCTGTGCCTAGAGCTACTTGAAGAGGAAAGAAACCATAGAGACTAAACTGAGAACTCCTTTATTTTGTCAAGTTTCAAAGAGCTACTACAAACCATGTTGGATTTAAAGTTCCAAATTCATCTGTCTATATAGGAGAGAACAGAGTGAAACCTAAATATAAAAACTGCTACTGTAGACGAACGCTTCAACCTAGAAGAACAAAATTTGGTGAGCCAAGTGGGATTTGTGTACTGATCATTACCACCAAGTATCATCAAGATTGGGTGAAAAAATATTTGCTGGTATTTCGGAAACTCGTTATTTCTTAGAAGCTTGGCAACCCCACTCAATAAAAGTGCTTTTCCACAGTCTGTGCCTAGGGCTACTTGAAGAGGAAACAAACCATAGAGACAAAACTAAGAACTCCTTTATTTTGTCAAGATTCATAGAACTACTACACACCATGTTGTATTTAGAGTTCCAAATTCATCTATCTATATAGGTGAGAACAGAGTTAAACCCAAAAATAAAAACTGCTACTGTAAACGGACGCTTAAACCTAGAAGAACAAAATTTGGTGAGCCAAGTGGGATTTGTGTACTTGTCATTACCACCACGTATCATCAATATTGGGTGAAAAAATATTTGCTGGTATATTGGAATCTCGTAATTTTTGGAAGCTTGGCAACCCCTCTCAATGAAAGTGCTTTTAAACAGTCTGTGCCTAGGGCTACTTGAAGATCAAACAAACCATAGAGACTAACCTGAGAACTCCTCTATTTTGTCAAGTTTCAAAGAGCTACTACAAACCATATTGGATTTAGAGTTTCAAATTCATCTACCTATATAGGAGAGAACAGAGTGAAACCTAAATATAAAAACAGCTACTGTAGACGAACACTTCAACCTAGAAGATCAAAATTTGGTGAGCCAAGTGGGATTTGTGTACTGATCATTACCACTAAGTATCATCAAGATTGGGTGAAAAAATATTTGCTGGTATTTCGGAAACTCGTTATTTCTTAGAAGCTTGGCAACCCATCTCAATGAAAGTGCTTTTCCACAGTCTTTGCCTAGGGCTACGTGAAGAGGAAACAAACCATAGAGACAAAACTGAGAACTACTATATTTTTGTCAAGTTTCAAAAAGCTACTACAAACCATGTTGTATTTAGGGTTCCAAATTCATCTGTCTATATAGGAGAGAACAGAGTGAAACCTAAAAATAAGTACTGATACTGTAATCGAACGCTTCATCAAAAAGGAACAAAATCTGGTTAGCAAATTGGATTTGTGTACTTGTCATTACCACCACGTATCATCAAGATTGGGTGAAAAAATATTTGCTGGTATTTCGGAAACTCGTTATTTCTTAGAAGCTTGGCAACCCCTCTCAATGAAAGTGCTTCTCCACAGTCTGTGCCTAGGGCTACTTGAAGAGGAAACAACCCATAGAGACTAAACTGAGAACTCCTTTATTTTGTCAAGTTTCAGCGAGCTACTACAAACCATGTTGGATTTAGAGTTCCAAATTCATCTGTCTATATAGGAGAGAACAGAGGGAAACCTAAATATAAAAACTGCTACTGTAGAGGAACGCTTAAACCTAGAAGAACAAAATTTGGTGAGCCGAGTGGGATTTGAATACTGATCATTACCACCAAGTATCATCAAAATTGGGTGAAAAAATATTTCCTGGTATTTCGGAAACTCGTTAATTCTTAGAAGCTTGGCAACCCCTCAAAATGAAAGTGCTTTTCCACAGTCTGTTCCTTGGGCTACTTGAAGAGGAAACAAACCATAGAGACAAAACTGAGAACTCCTTTATTTTGTCAAGTTACAAAAAGCTACTACAAACCATGTTGGATTTAGAGTTCCAAATTCATCTATCTATATAGGAGAGAACAGAGGGAAACCTAAAATAAAACTGCTACTGGAAACGAACGCTTCAACCTAGAAGCACAAAATTTGGTGAGCCATGTGGGATTTGTGTACTAGTCATTAACACCAAGTATCATAAAGATTGGGTGAAAAAATATATGCTGGTATTTCGGAAACTAGTAATTTCTTGAAAGCTTGGGAACCCCTCTCAATGAGAGTGCTTTTTACAGTCTGTGCCTAGGGCTACGTGAAGAGGAAACAAACCATACAGACTAAACTAGAACTCTTTTATTTTGTCAAGTTTCAACGAGCTACTACAAACCATGCTGGATTAGAATTCCAAATTCATCTATCTATATAGGAGAGAACAGAGTGAAACCTAAATATAAAAACTGCTACTGTAGACGAACGCTTCAACCTACAAGAACAAAATTTGGTGAGCCAAGTGGGATTTGTGTACTGATCATTACCACCAAGGATCATCAATATTGGGAAAAAAATATTTGCTTGTATTTTGGTATCTCTTTATTTCTTAGACGCTTGGCAACCCCTCTCAATGAAAGTGCTTCTCCACAGTCTATTCCTAGGGCTACTTGAAGAGGAAACAAACCATAGAGAAAAAACTGAGAACTACTTTATTTGTCAACTTTCAAAGAGCTACTACAAACCATGTTGCATTTAGAGTTCCAAATTCATCTATCTATAAACGAGAGAACAGAGTGAAATCTACTTATAAAAACTGCTACTGTAGACGAACGCTTCCACCTAGAAGAACACAATTTGGTGAGCCAAGTGGGATATGTGCACTGATCATTACCACCAGATATGATCCAGATTGGGTGAAAAAATATTTTCTGGTATTTCGGAAACTCGTTATTTCTTAGAAGCTTGGCAACCCCTCTCAATGAAAGTGCTTTTCCACAGTCTGTGCGTAGGGCTATTTGAAGAGGAAACAAACCATAGAGACAAAACTGAGAACTACTTTGTATTGTCAAGTTTTAAAGTGCTATTACAAGGCATGTTGCATTTAGAGTTCCACATTCATCTATCTACATAGGAGAGAACAGAGTGAAACCAAAATATAAAAACTGCTACTGTAGACTAACGCTTCAACCTAGAAGAACAAAATTTGGTGAGCCAAGTGGTATGTGTACTGATCAGTACCACCAAGTATCATCAAGATTGTGTGAAAAAATATTTGCTGGTATTTCAGAAACTCCTTATTTCATAGAAGCCTTGCAACCCCTCTCAATGAAAGTGCATTTCCACAGTCTGTGCCTATGGCTACTTGAAGGGGTAACAAACCATACAGACTAAACTGAGAACTAATTTATTTTGTCAAGTTTCAAAGAGCTAGTACAAACCATGTTGGATTTAGAGTTCCAAATTCATCTATCTATATAGGAGAGTACAGAGGAAACATAAATATAAAAACTGCTACTGTAGACGAACACTTCAACCTAGAAGAACACAATTTGGTGAGCCAAGTGGGATTTGTGTACTGATCATTACGACCAAGTATCATCATGATTGGGTGAAAAAATATTTGCTGGTATTTCGGAAACTCTTTATTTCTTTGAAGCTTCTCAACCCCTCTCAATGAAACTGCTTTTCCACAGTCTGTGCCTAGGGCTACTTGAAGAGGAAAAAAAGAATAGAGACAAAACTGAGAACTCCTTTATTTTTTCAAGTTTCAAAGAGCTACTACAAACAATGTTGGATTTAGAGTTCCAAATTCATTAATCTATATGGGAGAGAAGAGAGTGAAACCTAAATATAAAAACTGCTACTGTAAACGAACGCTTCAACCTAGAAGAACAAAAGTTGGTGAGCCAAGTGGGATTTGTGTACTTGTCATTACCACCAAGTATCATCAAGTTTGGGTGTAAAAATATTTGCTGGTGTTTCGGAATATCGTAATTTCTTGGAAGTTTGGCACCCCTTTCAATGAAATTGCTTTTCCACAGTCTCTGCTTAGGGCTACTTGAAGAGAAAACAAATCATAGAGACAAATCGGAGAACTACTTTAGTTTGTCAAGTTTCAAACAGCTACTACAAACCATGTTGGATTAGAGTTCCAAATTCTTCTATCTATATAGGAGAGAACAGAGGGAAACCTAAAAATATAAACTGCTACTGTAAACGAACGCTTCAAACTAGAAGAACAAAATTTGGAGAGCCAAGTGGGATTTGTGTACTGATCATTACCACCAAGTATCATCATGATTGGGTGAAAAAATATTTGCTGGTATGTTGGAAACTCGTTATTTCTTAGAAGCTTGGCAACCCCTCTCATTTAAATAGCTTTTCCACAGTCTGTGCCTAGGGCTAATTGAGGAGGAAGCAAACCATATAGACTAATCTGAGAACTACTTGATTTTGTCAAGTTTCAAAGAGCTACTACAAACCATATTAAATTTAGAATTCCAAATTCA